>NC_022033.1:3690394-3691678 GCF_000317375.1 Microtus ochrogaster | reverse complement strand
GTGTGAGCGGGCATGCAAGGGAGCTGAACAGGTGACACATGTGTGAGCAGGCATGCAAGGGAGCTGAACAGGTGATACATATGTGAGTGGTCATGCAAGAGAGCACGTGCATCTGTATGTTTGGTGTGTGCACACGTATGATGTTCTGTGTCTGCTGGCCCTGGTCCATGAGTAGTGTAGATCCACCCAGCAGTGGGACCGCATCTGTGCATCTCCTAGTTACATTTCTTTGTAAATCTAGAGAGGGGTCATGACTCCCTGGACCCTGGGTACCGACCATTTACTCCTAATTCACCCGATGTTGGTCTCTGCCTCCCCAGAATTGGGCCCAGCAGACTAGCCAGGCATGTCTAGGAGCTGCAGGATAGGTAGCAGGAGGATGTTGCAAACACCATGGCGATGTGAACAACACAGGGGTGGGGTCTGGCCAGGAACCAACCTGTTGCTCTGGGGGTGGGGGTGTATCTAGACCTGTGCCCTCTTAAGATCATGCCTTAGCGCAGGACTCCTGAGCTGTCTTGTCTCTTGAGGTCTGGTTCTGGCTTCGTCTGTACTATCCTCTCCCTGGACTCTGTGTATTCAAGTGGGGTTCAGTCAAACACCCTCGAGGGAGTCCTAACATTAAATAGTTGCAGATCTCCTTCTAGCTGGTGTGACTCAGAACAGCTCAGATTTGATGTGTACTGAACTCTGTTATTTCCCCTCATTTCCAGCTCCCCCAGCCCCATACGTTAGGAACTTGCATTTTCCCCCCTCAGTGGTGTCTTCTGAGTTGGGGGTGTGGCTGCCCCTGAGCCACGAGGCTGTTCTTCAGCATTCAATTACAATGTACAGTGTACAGGGCAGGACAGAGGGTGTGGGGGCCATGAGTGCTACAGAGAAGGCCTGTGCTTCTGCCTGGGTCCGGACTGTAGGTGATACAACCACAGGACTTCTCCCTGAGCCGTGTTTGCTTCCCGTGCTTGTCATTGTAGCAGGACTAGCTGATGCCACCTCCTGGTGGCATCTTCCCTTTGCTGATACCCAAACCTCAGTGAGGGACCAGCCTGGTCCTTGCCCTTCCATCTTTCAGATCTCAACTTTTAGCATCACCTTCTCAGAGAGGCCTATGTCATTATGAAACAAGACCCCCCCCCCTCCAAAATGCCACTGAGTTAGTTTTATGTTGTTCAACTCCTGCTGGGCATAGAGTTTGACCTTAAGAGTGGTTTGTATGCGCAGTGAGTTCTGCATGTGCCGTAAATTCTGCATGTGCAGTGAGTTCTGTATGTGCAGTGAGTTCTG
>NC_022033.1:3684937-3690199 GCF_000317375.1 Microtus ochrogaster | reverse complement strand
CAGTGAGTCCTGTATGTGCAGTGAGTTCTGTATGTGCAGTGAGTTCTGCATGTCTCGTGAGTTCTGCATGTCCAGTGAGTTCTGGGCATCAGACCCTCATTGTTGCTGTAGCAATTACATTATAAACAGAGACACCCTGCTGGTTCTGTGCTCACTCTTTTATGGTTTTGAGAAAAGATGTCTCTCTGTAGTCCTGGATGACATAGAACTCACTATGTAAACCAGGTTGGCCATGAACTCACAAAGATCCGCCTACCCCTGCCTCCTGAGTGTGTCTGGTTTCATAGTCACCTTTTTAAAGACCCGGTCTCCACATAATGTCACATTCTAAGTTCCTGGGGTTCAACAGTGCAGGGGTTGGGGGCACCCTTGGATCCTGCACCAGGCCTTCTCCGAGGTAGCCAGCTCCCCGAGAGAAACAGGTCCAGATTCTGTCATTGTTTCTGATGACCGGGCCTTGAACATCACAGTCCATCACTTCTGCTGTGGTCTCAGCCCTGGGAGACTACGGAACTGCCGGACGGTCCCTGTGAGCCTGAAAGCGCAGCATACAAGGGTATATTGTTCTGGGAAATATTGCCTGCTGTGCTGTCTCAATGCAGCCGCTGCTCAGCCAACCCCTCTGCAGCTCCTTGCAACTTCCACACCTTGTGCAGCAATGAGGAGTTCATCTAGCAGGTGTGAAAATGGTTCTTAGGCCACCAACCGGCTTGTCCTTCAGTCTGGCTTGAGAAGCTGACTGTCAAAGATTCCCCATCCCTGATGGGAAGATGCCTTCCTGTGCTGTTCCAGGCCTTGGTGACAGGGTTTCTGTGTGACATCTGCTTCCCTCCTGGAGTCTGGCTTTGTGCCATGCCTGACACAAAACCCAGGACGTATCCATATGGTCAAGGCATGTGTGTCACCAGAAGGATCTCACATGTCCAGGGTAGTTCCACCTAGATACCCTCATACATGAAGTGGGGTCTCTCAAGTGCCACCCCCAGCACCCTTTCTGTACACTGGGCCTTGCATCCTGTTGCCTTGGGACACAGCTAGAAGCACCCTTGAGTCTGAGTCCTCCTAGTGTTTGACCACAGTGCCTGGAGTAGTTGTGGGGCGCTCCTTCCCCCACCCTACCTACCCAACCCCCCCCCAGCCCTCACCCCCGCCTATACGCTGTCCACCCCATCTAGTGTCATTCTCTCTACTGAGCAAGCTCAGCCCAGCAATGACTCACTTCCAACAGCATGGCCTGTGGCCTCGGCCCGACCTGTAGCAGTTGTCCATGGGTGCAACAGCTTGAGCAGGGCAGGCAAGGGGACAATGTGGCAGAGACCGCCCATTTCCTCACTCACCCTGGTGGCTTACAGGCTGTGTCCATGCTAACATGGAGCCTTGGGGTCTCCTAGTGGAGAGCTCGTCATAGAAGATTCCAGAAGAACATTGATAGTCACCACCTCTGTGCCTTTCCAGTTGCAGAAACTGGGTTCCCCTCCTTCTCAGGAATCTCTGTTAGGAGGTGGTTCCTCTGTTTGAGGAGGCCTCAGGCTCTCCTGGAAGCAGAGTATCAAAGGGCTTGCATCATATACACCACATGTATATGCAGAAATGGATGTGTCCAGCCTGCATGGATTTGGACCATGTTTCCAATTAATTGTGTTTTGAGTCAAGGTCTCACTGCGTAGCCCTGGCTAGCCTGGAACTCACAATGTAGACCAGGGTGGCCTCTAATTTGTGGTGATCCTCCTGCCTCTGCCTCCAGAGTGCTGAGATTACAGGTGTGCACCATATCTGGCTCATTCTCCCCCACTGAGGCTTGCCTCTGCACCAGACACTTGCTGGACCTTCCTCCAAGCTGCTGTGAGTGTCTGTCGGTTCCGCTGGCCATCATCAGAGAAGATCCCGGCAGACGCAGCGGGCAGTCTGCTGTCTGGCTAGGGCACGTATGTGTTTGGACAGGAGGATCATAGCTGCTTGCCCGGAGGGGAGAACTAAGGATAGGTCTTGTAGGCCAGATGATGCTTCTGATCTAAGTTAAGGGCTGTGTTTCTCTGCTTCCGAGACCGCAAGAAGGCTCTGCTAACTGCATTTTCTTCCTCTCGCGTGACTGAGTCTCTTCGCCACACTAATTCTTTCTAACTCAGATAATGAGCGTGCTGAGGTCCAGGCTTGCTGTGTATTCCCAGTTCTATTTATATTTAATAGCTTTGCTGTCTTTCCCCTGTATTCCACAAGAAATCGAGATAAATTAGCTCCAGATTTTAAACTTTAGGATCACAGAAAACAGAAGAGAAAGGAAGGCAGAAAGAGGACTCTTTATTTTTAGACCAAAGTGATTTCCAGGTTGGAATGTTGTGGGCACAGGTGAGCAGGCACACGGTCAGCATGGAAGCCACCACAGTGCAGGGCCTGGAGAAGCTGTCCAGTAGGGACCGTGATCACCACAGCAGCCTGTGCCAAGTGAGGGCCGGCTCTGTCTGCAGCCCTGTTGGTCACAGTGGGCATGTGCTTTATTGTGGCAGGTCTCCCTTGACCTGCACAGGTAATGAATTTAAAGGGACTGAGTGTCTTGCTCTGGGCAATTTGCCTTGGGTGGCTCTGGATTCTAGCTACTTTGTTATCCTGCCTGCTATAAAGCAGTCCTCTGACTACTTCCCCGCTGTGTGCGTGTGCGTGTGTGTGTGTGCGTGTGTAAATGAGTGTGTGTGTACATGTGTGAGGGTGTGAAAGTGTATGGGGTGTGTATGTTAGGATGTGTGTGTGTGTTAGTACATGTGCATGCATGTGAGTGTGAATGTGTGAGTGTGTGAAAGTGAGTGCGTGTGAGAGAGAGTGTAAGTGTGTGCACGTGTGTGAGCTAGTGCTGGGCTCGTGGAGATCAGAGAAGAACTTTCAGACGTCAGTCTCCATTTCTGCCAAAGGGTCCCAGGGGGTGGAGCTCGGGTCCTCAGGGGTCTCCAGCGCTGTCATGCCTCCACCCACCCCTATTTCCTACCATTTTCCTCATGATCCTGCTATTGAACATCAGCAGGTCAGTGTGCGTTAGTGCCTGATTCAAGGGGCCCTAAAAGATTTTCCTGCTCCTTTAAGGGCCACAAGAGAATAAGGAGGCTAAGGATGGAGGTCCTGTCCTCAGGGGAGAGACAGCCCTACTCAAGTGGGATACCATGTCCTGCGTCTGGGAGGCCCTGGTCGTTCTCCTTGTCCATATTTACCTGTGGGTTGTTATAATAAAGAAACTGCTTTGGACCTATAGCAGGGCGGAACTTAGCTAGGCAGGGAAAACTAAGCTGAATGCTGGGAGTCAGAAGCCATGGAGCCACCGCCGGAGTCAGACATGCTAAAACTTTGCTGATAAACCACTGTCATGTGGAGATACACAGATTAATGGAGATGGGTTAAATTCATATGTAAGAGTTAGCCAATAAGAAGCTAGACTTAATGGGCCAAGCAGTGATTTAAATAATATGGTTTCTGTGTGATTATTTTGGGTCTAAGCTAGCCGGGCAGCTGGGAACTAACAAGCGGCCTCCCTTCCAACACAGGTGTCTCTGCTGGTTCCGAGACCGAGGTGAGAAACACAAGGTGTAGGACTGGCCTGTTCCCCTCCCTTGGAGGTTCAGGGAGAGACACCACCTGCCTCTCCTAGTGGCTGTCACGAGCCAGCTAATCCTGGCAAGACAGAAGCCACGTTTTTTTTTTCTTTTTTTTTCTTTTCCTCTTCTGACTGGCTAGTTTCAAAGGCCACACACTCTGAGATCACTTTCCCTTCAAGCCTGTAGTGGCAGCCAGCCACATCCTTCTTACCCTTTGAATCTCCCCTCCCTTCCCTGGCCTCAGCCCTCTGTTCCATTTGGCTTTCTGAGGGCTCCTGTAAGGGCATCGAGCCCGTGGGATCATTTAGATTGGGCTACTTACAGTCATGTGATCATGACCCCCGATTCCGACCATCACAAGGGTGACTGGTTTAATGCCGATCAGAAACCAAGGAATTGGGAATCGTGTGGGGAGGGGTTTAGAGAATTCTCCTGTTCATATTGCGTAGATAGATAGATAAGGGCTGCCAGTCTCATGGCCAGAGATTCCAACCCTAAAACAAACATCCCCTGAGGGACAGAGCCCACACACCAGCAGAGAACATTTTGGATGGTGGCTCTTTTGTCTGCCTCAGGGGTCTGCACAGGGACAGCCAGCCATCCTGCTTCCATCTCCGCCCCATCTCCGTCCCATCCCATTAATGTTTTCCTGCCTTCTCTGCCCCTGTTCTGGCTGCCCCTTGGCAACTCTGCAGCTTGAGAAGGATTTAGGAAAGAAAGGGATATCCCATGCTGCTCTCTCTGGATATCCCTTGGGTGACTCCCCATGTGAGGTAACTCTGGGGTCCTGCTATCATTCAGATGCCGTAGCCTGCCCACCCACCCTTCTCAAGTCTCCCCAGCTGTTCACATTGCCCAGTGCCATCACCGGACGAACCTAGGCTACCGTGTCGTCAGAAACTTTCCTTCCACTCCCTCTGCTGGACACATGCCATGTTCCCTGTGAACACTCCCTGAATAGTGGGCGCAGGTACCAATGAACGATAGACGGCGTTATCAAACCCCAGCAGGTTAGCCTGCGAGTCTGGGGCCCTGTGGTCTTCAGGCCCCTGATGCTTGGATAACTAGGCCACTCACTATCTTTTCTGTCATCTCAGGATCTGAAGGGAGTGGAGTCCAACATACTCCTATATCAGGACCCACTTTCCATTCTGTTGACAACCCCAAACCCAGCATTTTAAACCCTATAGGCATCTTGTGGACTGTAGTGGGTACACTCAACAGTTTCTCCAGTAGCAAGTGTAAAGACCCAGGAGATTCATAGACCCCCCCCCCCAGGACAGCAGCACAGAAAGGGAGGAGAATTTCTGTTGCACCCCACATCGCTGGATTAGAGGGGCAACTGCTAGTACCTAGTGAATGTCATCCCTGCAGGCTGCCAAAAGCCAGAGTGGATGCTGGTGAATGCATCGGAGTGGAACACTAATAATGATGGCCGCTTGTGTGCAGGGTCACAGTGGGCATCCAGGCGACAAGTGGTCTTGCTGTTGGAGAGGGTGCCCGGGGGACAGGCATGGTTGGTGAATGGGCCTGGCAGCTAACACAGGCTGGAATATGAGTCGATTCCTGGAATTCTCATCTGTGTGAGTGTGTGTGTGTGTGTGTGTGTGTGTGTGTGTGTGTGATAGACCCGCTTTAGGCTGTGTGAGCTGTGACTTAGTAGCACACCATCTTAGGGATTTTA
>NC_022033.1:3683635-3684233 GCF_000317375.1 Microtus ochrogaster | reverse complement strand
GTGCACACTTAGCCAGTATCTGTCATGAAGGTCAGGGTATAAATCTGTGTTGTGATGTGTGACGTTCTTTTCTTTTGACTTCTTGAGGGGCCAGCCACCCAGGTCCCAAATAAATCACATACAGAGGCTTATTCTTACTTATGAATGCCTGGCTTTACCTAGGCTTTTTTCTTGCCAGCTTTTCTTAAATTCTCCTGACTACCTTTTGCCTTTGGGCTTTTAGCTTTCTCTGTTTGTGTATACCTTTCTTTACTTCTTTCTCCATGGCTTTCTCAGTGACTGGGTGTCTGGCCCCTGACGTCCTCCTCCCCTTTTCTCTCATCGCTCCTTTTCTTCCTCATTTGTGTAGGACTGGCCTGTTCCCCTCCCTTGGAGGTTCAGGGAGAGACACCACCTGCCTCTCCTAGTGGCTGTCACGAGTCAGCTAATCCTGGCAAGACAGAAGCCACGTTTTTTTCTTTTTTTTCTTTTTCTCTTCTGACTGGCTAGTTTCAAAGGCCACGCACTCTGAGATCACTTTCCCTTCAAGCCTGTAGTGGCAGCCAGCCACATCCTTCTTACCCTTTGAATCTCCCCTCCCTTCCCTGGCCTCAGCCCT
>NC_022033.1:3678628-3683336 GCF_000317375.1 Microtus ochrogaster | reverse complement strand
CCACACAGTACACAGGGTCCACATCCCACCCACCACCTCAAGAGGTATTAGAGGGTCAAGTGAGAGCCTCGGCCTGCAGAGAAGTTGTATCAGCTTCTTACCTTTGAGTCCTTGGTGACAGGAACCACCCCAGCACCTGGTCATGGTGCCAGGGCCTCTTACTGTCCAAAGGGAATGAATCCACCTGCTCTTACCTTTCTGTACATGGCACCAGACAGAATGCAGTCTCTTTTCATTCCCATGATGCCCACTTTGTTACTTTTCTCACCCTTTGGATCAAGAACTTGGCAGAGAGAAGGACCTTCCTTTGCTCATAGGCTAAGGGAGTACTTCCTTCCATGGTGTGTGTGTGTGTAGCAGCCAGGGCTCACTCTCTGGTGGCAGGAACTTGTGACAGGACTTATTAGATACATGGATAGGCTGGGAAGCAAGAGCTGGACTGGAAACAGGCCCCGTATATAATCTTCAAGGCCGGTTCCCACAGCCCTACATCATCCAGCTAGGTCCCATGTCCATGTCACAGCCTGCAAACGCAATGCTGGGACCAATTATTTAAACACACAGGTCTATGGGGGAATCATTTCACATTCAAGCCAGGACAACCATTTACCTACTGTGTCTGGTTCATCTCATATCTCTGCAGTTACCTTTGGGGCGCACAAGTTGTCCATTTTAGTGCCTCTTCACTGATGTGGGATTCCCCTCTGTATGCTGTGAATACCATTGGTTAATAAAGAAACTGCCTTGGTCTGCTGATAGGGCAGAACTTAGGTAGGCAGGGAAAACTAAACTGAATGCTGGGAGAAAGGAGGCAGAGTCCGAGAGAAGCCATGGAGCCACACTGGAGACAGACACTAGAACTTTAGCTAGTAAGCCACAGCCAGATGGCGATATACAGATTAATAAAAATGGGTTACATTAATATGTAAGAGTTAGACAATAAGAAGCTAGAGCTAATGGGCCAAGCAGTGATTTAATTAATACAGTTTCTGTGTGATTATTTTGGGGCTAAGTGACCAGGAACTAACTACAACAGTTCACATTCTCTGGGAAAAAACAGAGAAAGAAGATAGGAGGCTCTTTAGCTGTGTGGTGCCTCTGGACTTTAGACCCAGTGTGTGTTCTGCTCAGATGGCTCCTACTTGTCGCCCCCCCCCCAGGTCCCTGTCTGTCTGTCTGTCTGTCTGTCTGTCTGTCTGTCTGTCTGTGTGTGTGGTGACAGGGGGTCGTTATTACCTCTTTTTGCTCACTGCCAGATCTCAGTGCCTGGCATGTGGACACTGGTCACTGAAGGCTATGAATACCACTTTCTCCTAGGAACTCCCTGTCTTAATTTGCTTGCTGTTGTTATGATAAACACCCATGACAGAAAGCAGGTTGGGGAGCGAAGGTTTATTTCATCTTATATTTTACAGTCCATGAAGTAAGGAACCTGAAGCAGAAACTGAGGGAAGCCACTCAGGAATGCTGCTCACTCACTGGCTTGCTTTCTCACACAGCCAGGACTGCCTGCCCAGGGGTGTTAGTAACCAAGAGGGCCAGGCCCTTCTCCATCAGTTAGCCCTCGAGGAAATGTCCCACAGGCTAGTCTGATGGAGAGGCATTTCTCAATTGTGGTCCCCTCTGCTCTGATGACTCCCTCCCTGTGAGAGTTAATCTTGATGGTCAACTTCCTGAGACTCTACAATCACTGGGGAGAGAGACTTCTTTCTTCGTGTGCCTGTGAAGAGCTTCTACATTGGGTTGAGGTGGGTGGGGTCCTGAACTGAATTATAAAGAGAAAGCAAGGACTGACCACGTGCATTCTTCTCTGCTTCCTGACTGCAGCTCACCTTCCTGCCATGATGGACCCCAACCCTGGAACTGTGAGCCACACGTACCCCTCCTTCCTTAAGTGGCCTTTGTTGTGTATTTTGTCAAGCAGCAAAGCAAGTAATTAAAACATTTCTTGACCCCCTCCCCAGCCTGGTCAGGAGCCAGCACTCTGTCAGCTCCCTTTATCTCCAGTGTTGACAGTGTGAGATGCCATGTGGATGCTGGGAACCAAATCCTGTCCTGTCTAGGAGCAGCCAGTGTTCTAAACCACAAAGCCATTCTCCATCTCTCTGCTTGAGGAGATGTATGGGCATGTATTGTTTGTCTGGTGTCATGTGTGTGGTGCACGTGTTATGAGAGCGAGCCTGTGTGTTGGTGTGTTGGAGGCCTGTGGATAGCATTTGGTGTTTTTCGTGGTGGGATGGTTCATTTCCACCTTCTGTCTTGAGGCAGGGTCTCTCACTTGAACCCAGAGCTCACTGACTTGACTATCTAGCCAGCTTGCTCAGGGAATCCCATCTCTTCCTCCTGTGTGCTTGGATTATACATAGACCAACATGTAGGGATTCGGGGATTAGAACACCCTGTCTCTGAGACTGAGCCCCTGAACCATTTCTTCAGCCTGAGGGTCTTGCTTTGAACACCACCCTTGGTAGTCTCCTGGGCAGAGTCTTCAAAGCTTTGTCTGGTGCAGCTTCTCTTAGTGGCCAGCAGAGGGCAGAGCTGGCTGCTTGCTTGCCCAACTGACATCTAAAGATGTGGTTGACTTGCGGCTTAAGTTCCTAAATTCTGGGCATTTTGTCCTTTGTACCTCCT
Organism: Microtus ochrogaster; assembly: GCF_000317375.1. Classification (NCBI taxonomy): domain Eukaryota; kingdom Metazoa; phylum Chordata; class Mammalia; order Rodentia; family Cricetidae; genus Microtus; species Microtus ochrogaster. Next base: position 3,680,705 of record NC_022033.1, on the reverse strand, counting down.
TAGCTGATCCCTAAAATTTAGCAAAAGATATGGTTTGAGATGTTGGTGTCAGGTGTGTGTGTGTGTGTGTGTGTGTGTGTGTGTGTGTGTGTGTGGTGGGGTGGGTGTGTGTGTGCGTGCATGACCCAACACTCCTGTATGTATTCCTTCTCTTGTCTGGCTAACAGCGTCATTCCCTTGATGTTGAACAGAAGCCAGGCACTGGTAGGCAAACCAACTTCACAGAAAGTCCCCGTGTAGCTGTCATTACTCCCCCACCAGAGGGGGTGACTTGGACCATCATCTTTTTAGGATGCCAAGATACTTAGCTCCTGGGAACGAGGAGCTGTTGGGTATTTGTGTGAAGGAGATCAGGAGCCAAGTGACCTTCTGTGTGGTCACCACTGCATGGTGGCTGGCCTGTGAGAAGGAGGCAGGGTTTGTGGTATGCAGCTGGAGGTAGGTTAGCTAACCTTGGGAGGAGCGGGCCCTGTAAGGGAGCAGCCTTCAGGCTGCAAATGTAGAGGGCTGGAGGTGGAGAAAGTTATGGGGGACATCTGCTCACACTGTCGGCATCTACACTTGGATCGGAGGAAGGTGTGCGTGCTGCCGAGCCTCAGCCCAGGGGGAAGGCTTTGCCATGGCTCTACCCATGTCAACAGCACACATTCACCCAGGATGTCACTTATCCTTGGCTTGGACACTTCAGCTGTCCACTTCCTGTAGCTCACAGCCTGGCTGTACGGGCCGCCAGTGAGAAGAGGCCTGAAGTTGTCAGCTTACAGTGTTCTCACACGAATGGTGTGAGCCACTACCAGCGCTGGGCGAGCATGCGCCACCGGACCTGGAGTGGTTTTGAGGGCCAGCAGAGAAGGGCGTACGACCGTTCGCTCTGCAGATGTGGACACACAGGCCCCGAGCTCTGTCACCAGCCTTGTGAGTGCTGCAGCAGGGCAGGTGCGTCGTTCCATGGCGTGTGTCCTTCCTACTGCCCATCCGATGGAGCAGGCACCCTGTGCCACCCTGCTTTACCCTTCTCTGATCCTCCTGCTCACCCACTGTCATGTTTAGACTCGATGATTCCCCCGCAAGTATAGTTCATCATCAAAGCACCAAATCTGGCTTCTCTGTTCCTCTTATCCCATTTATCTGTAGCTAGCCTGCCCACTGCCTCTGACTCCTCCAGCCCTCCCCAGCCTCGGGCAGTTTGCCTGCAATTTGACAGCCTCCTAATCTACTTCCATGTTGCCTTCCCACCCAATCATTGCCTCCCCTGCAGCAGCCAAAGGGTCCCTCGGAGACACACCTCTGCCACCAGTGGCTTTGCCCATTCTTAGACCAAGGCAAACTCCAAGGAAGACACAGGATGATGGAGCTGGGCCTTGCAAAGAGGACACAACACTAGGTGGCCCCGTCTCTCTGCAGGGATGGCAGAACTCTGTGCTATCCCTTGCAAGACCTTTGCCCTGGATCTTCCCTATGCCTGGGGATACCTTTCCAGGACTTGTTTGGCTAGTTTTCTCAGGCCTCTGTTCCTGAGGTCACTTCTTCTGACTAGGCCCACCTCTCCTCCAGGGAGGCCTCCTGATCTGTGAGTTACCTGCTTGTGAGTTACCCAGGGAGTGTGTGAGCAAACCAAGGCTTGTTTGTTTACTCTGCTTTCCTGGGAAATCATGAGTTTGGGCACAAGGTGGATGCTCAGGAAGTCTTTGATGGACAGGTGGGCGCACCTATAAATCTACACTCTGTAAGAGTGCAGGGGCTTGGACAATGTGGGAGGGAGCTGGTCCTCGTGTGGGCTTTTCCTTTTCCGTGTGTGTGTGTGTGTGTGTGTGTGTGTGTGTGTGTGTGTGTGTGGTGTCCCCATCCTTGCTCAGCATCTGATTCCTGAAGGTACACCAGGACTGACCCTGCTGAACCTGTCTGTCTTTCCAGCCCCCCAGGGCAGCAGCGTTAGTCCCCAGGGCTTCCTTGAGTTGGAAAACAGCTTTGTGTGTGTGTGTGTGTGTGTGTGTGTGTCCTTGCTCAGCATCTGATTCCTGAAGGAACACCAGGACTGACCATGCTAAACCTGTCTGTCTTTCCAGCCCCCCCCCCC
>NC_022033.1:3656038-3678528 GCF_000317375.1 Microtus ochrogaster | reverse complement strand
CCCCCCCCCCCCCCCAGGAAGCAGCGTTAGTCCCCAGGGCTTCCTTGAGTTTTGTTTTTTCTAACCCTGGTGCTCACTTAATGGGCATCCATTTGATTCTGAGTGGGGCCAGGTCAGAACTTCCACAGGCGAGAGGGGGATACTCAGACTTCCTTCAGATCCAAGCTCAGCCTGATGCTTCCAGGCACATCTTAAAAGAAGAAAAATTACTAAAAATAATTGGCGTATTATAAAGCCATGTAGCATATAGAGTTCTGTGGATTTTTAGTGGCTGTGCAGAGTCAGTAAATGTTAAACCTGAGACTCACAAGAGAAAAATCAGTTCCACAAATATTGAGCCAAATTTGAAGCAAACTTTAATTAAATACTGGCCAGGATGATGGACTCTGGCCAGGACCATTCTGGGGTTCCCACAATCTGGTGACAAGTCACATTTTGCAGAATCTTAAAAAGGGGAACCCACAAGTCCACCGTGTTACCCATCAGGTCCAATCAGGGGCAAGCATACATCCTGACGCATTTCCTGCCCACATACCTCCCACCCATCTGGGACCAAGCACGCCCAGGGCACAACAGCCTCCAGCCCTTCAGGAACTACCTGTTCTCCTGCAGGGGCCTTTTTTGTTTCGTGGATCTCTTAGGCTCAGACATTGAAACTTAAAACGTAACATTGGCTTCACAGCATGTTCCCACAGGCCAACTTAGAGCATCCTGAGCATCTAGGGTTACCTTAAACCCTGCGCCCATTTGGCTGTACCCTCATGCGCTACCCCTACCTCTCCTAGGTAACCCCAAGCTTTGCTCTTATGCTACGAATGCTTCTTCACAATGGGGGCAGAGGAGACCCCACTGGAAAATTGTCACAGCTGGCTTCTCTCACACGCGTGTTTCTCAAGACCCGTCACATAGTGGCTCTCAGCATTTCACTGTTTTGTTTAGAAACAGGTTTTACTATGTAGCCTAGGGTGGGTCCAGACTCAGGCAGTTCTCCCCTGTGGGCCTCTGGAGTGTGGGGATTATGGGTAGGAGCCACCATGTGATGTTTGTCATGTGATGGGTGTCTAGGTTGCTCGTGCACTGGACCACCGTGAAGCATGGTCCACAGCTAGGCATGGAGTGGAGGGGGTGGGGACTTTCTAGTTTTGCCATGTTGTCCAGGGAGGGAAGTGAGACTTTCACACATGGCTTCTGAGGCTGGGAATTCCTTGGATGGGGGACTTCACAGCACCCAGGAGACCGCATCCTCCCAGTGCTTGACCGGCCAGGGTCTGAGGTCTGCATATGAGCTACTGTGAAGGCTCAAGGCTCTCCCAGGAGGGGTGAGGGTCATAAGCTGGTTTGAATTTATTTATTTATTTTTGAACCTGAGCCGTCACCTGGCCCAGGTGAAGTCTAAGTGTCTTTTGTCTGTCCCCTGGGCAGCTAGGTGACATCATGGTGCCTGCTCCACTCCAGCCCCTTGCTGGACTTTCCTTTCCTAGCTTCTATTCCCGAGGAGGGGAGTTGCTGCTCATTTCCAAGAACTCTTAGAAAAGTGAGAATGGTTCATTAGCACCTTCAGCAAGGGGCGAGGAACCTCTGTGGTGTTCCCTCTTGTCCCTGGTCGCCTCGGTTTCCTTAAAGGTGCTAAGGGAAACACCCTGGAAGGCGCCTATACCCTCTTCATGGGCTGAGGACCCCAGGAACGGGCAGAGGGGGAGAGCAGTGCCCCACCGGCCCTGGCCACACATGCCTTCCCATGGGGATAGGTGACGGTGGGAAGACTATCCCCTAGAAACCGGTCAGAGAACCAGCTGCCTAGAGTTGCCTGGATCGGCCCGGAGAGTGCCTTCAAGAGAGGCACCGCCCTCGCCTCTGGGCTCCTCCTCTCCTGAGGGCGGGGGTGGGGATAGAGGAGAAGGAAGGCTTTGGGATGCTTTCTGTCCTAGGGCACCAGGTATGGGGTGGGCGGATCATAACCCGAGATCCAGCCCCTACATCCCCCTGGCCTTGTGCAGTCCAGGTATTCGAGACCCCTCCCCATCACCACTCATTTTCACTCCCAGCTCTGTGACGTCATGATCCTCGCGTGGCATGATGGGAGAATCCTAATGTTTTCCAACAGATGCTCCAAGAACAGCTTTCAGATTAAAGCAATTGCAAGAGCAAAGATTCTCCTTTTTCCCCTTTTTTTTCCGGGGGGGTGGGGGGAGGGGTGGGGGGAGGGAGTACCCCCAGACATTCCTGGACATCTCCCCCAGCCCCAAGCACGCTATAAACACCGATAAGAAAAAGTTTTTATTTCCTGGTTCAACTTTTTTCCCCTGGAATATAAACTGAAGAATGGGAATAAATACGAATAAATAACAAAGCGAGGCCGCGCACGCCGGGATGCGCCTGGCTGCAGCCTGCACGGCTTTTGTCTCCCCACCCTGAAGCCAGCCCAGGCGTCCTCCTCCGTTCCTTCCCTTTCCTGGTCCCTTTTGCTTTTCCTTTAAAAAAAGACGCCCCCTCCAGCCCCCTTGCCGGTGACCTTGGCTGCCTAGGATGTTCTGATTTCGTGCCTCCCTCCAACTTGCCCCCGCGCCGCCTTGCCCATGGCCGCATCCGAGGACGGCAGCGGCTGCCTTGTGTCGCGGGGCCGCTCGCAGAGTGACCCCAGCTTCCTCAGCGACTCTTCAGCCACCTCTACGGACGCCGGGGAGAACCCAGGTACCGGGCCGGGCGGGGGCGGCCAGGCGGGGTGGGGGAGACAAGAGGCAGGTGGCATGGGGACCGCTTCCCTACGCGCCAGAGCTCCCCCGCCTTCACAGGAACGGCCGATTCAGGCGCCACCAGGGTCCGTAGCTCCTGTCCCCATCACGGGGGAGGGGGGGCTGGGGCTCTTCTGAGCCCTTTGTCCAGAGAGGAACCGCTTTGCCGGGTAGAGCTGGGTGCTCTGCAGTATGCTCCGTTAGCCGGGTGCTGGGCATTGCATCCCCAGCAGGGGCTTGCTGCCCTGGGGTGTAGCTGACTGCCCAAAGGAAGGGTCCTCGGGCCACCTCCGCCCAGGGTTGGTGCTTACTCTGCCCTCCATCCAGGCCCTGTATTCCTGTGTTCTGCACCCCAAGGGTCAGGGTAGCGCTGCACTGCTGCGGCCACCGCGCCCAGGGCTGTCACTGGACACCAGGACTTCAGCAAGGCCTGGCGCACCTGGGCACGCCCGCCTCCCAGGACAGGTGTGCTGGACAGAGCTGCTGTGGGGAAATGAAGGGTGTGTGCACCCGACAGTGCTGGGTTTCTTTCTACTCTGTGGGCTTGTCCACTCCTCCACACCCGAGGCAGCGTGGATTGTGTAGGTGATAAACAGGTCATAGAGGCGTCTATGCTGCTTGATTGATGACTTTCCTGGGACCAGGAAAGGCCTAATGAAGCAGGAGGGGGTGGGCTGTGTGCTCCCTGTCACCATGGAGACGCAGGAAGCAAAGTGATCATTAAAACCTTTCTCCACCAGAAGGCAATTTTCACTTCTCAGGGAGAAGTCAGAGCTTCTGAAATGGATCTTAAAAAAAAAAAATCAAAAATCAAAAAAAGCTGGTGCACGGTGTCAAGTGAAGGGGCTGGGGGCTCAAGTCTGTGTCTTCACGAAGCATAGCCCCTCACTGATGCTATTTGATAACGTCTTGCCTGCCTTTGTAGGCTTCTCTCTAAATGCAAGAACCTCTGAATGGGGACTTAATGCTGTTAAATGATTGTTAAATGATGGCATTAAAGTTGAGATAATCCCAGGGGCCAAGGAAGGCTGACTTTGTGGGGAAGGATTCCACAAGACCTATTTGCACTACCCAGAAAAATCCCCCTTTAAAAGTAGCTCTGTGGATACCTGGACGTGATATGGAAATTTTAAACCATAGTCTCCCAAATCTTCCAAGATGCCTTTGTTAGGACTTTGACATAATGTCAGTAGTCACACCAGGTCACATGAGTGTGCTAGGGGAGGGACTCTGACTCTGACACACCTAGGAGGGCAACTTAGTTCCCATGGAGTTTCTAGGGCAGCAAGCAGACCCTTAAGTCACCAATGAAACCTTCCCTTAGGTCACCTGAGAGGAAACACCAAGGAGGGATGGCTTTCCCACTTCCTGCTATGGAGATGAGTGGTCCCTTACCAATAATCCTCCTGGCTCCTTTTGTCTCCCTGGCAGTTAAAAGAGGCAAACTTGAAATGGCAGTGATGGAGGACTTAGCTTTTGGCTGTCCCTTAGTTGATGTGTCTGTGGGTGGCACTGGTAGGTTTGGCAGGTGGCTGCTGCCCATGCAGGAGGGAGAGAGGAGGAGGAGGGTTTGATGCCCATGGTGAACTTAAGTCACAGAAGGACGTGTGCTGGAGTTGTTGTCTGGTTAGAAATGTCAGAGTGGACCCATGTGAGCAGTCACGGGAAGTGTGAAACCTAAAATGTGTATAAATCCCATGAACGGAGGGCCAGGTCATTGAGCATCCATGGATTGTGTTCAACAGGAGTTCTGGCCAAGAAGAGTCAGAATCTTTGTTTGGAAGAGACCCACAGACCTGAAAGAGGAAGGGTGGAGGATGTGGAAGGTATTTGGTTACTCCTGTTGCTGTGACTTGCTAAACTGTGATGTCCTGCCTGCTTGGAGCCTGCCTTTTAGAAGTCCATGTGTCTGGATAGGCCTGCCACCCCTTCACCCCGGGGTGATCTCCCACACTTACACCTGACTCGGGGTTTCCAGAGACTCTGGTGTTCTAGGGAGTTCTTGTCATAGCTTTTGATCTGGTCTTCCATTGGGGGTCTCTTCCTCTATGTCCCTGCTACTTTCCCTGGGGACTCCTGATGTTGAACCCAGACACTCACTGCACAATGGCCAGATTCAGGAGCACAGAAGAGTTGCCTCCGCCCATCTGAATTCCCTGTTTTATAGAATAGTGTTAGATTGCTTTTATCTCACCCCCACACCTGGCATTTTTTAGTTCAACAACGTTCTCTTAGTCAAAACTTAAAAAAAACATTCTTGGAAAGGTAGACTCGAGGGTGCCCTGGCGCCTCTTTCCCCCATGAGTGTTGTCCCATGGCACCCTGCTCCTATCGTCCCTCCCTATTACATCGTCCCTCCCTGTTACAGGTCCTTATGAACAGAGAACAACCACTGGGGTGTGCCCTGTTGGGGAGTCTTCAGCGTGTGGCTCTAATGGCCTTGGCTGTGGGGAGCTTGTCACACGGCTGTGTCTGTCTCTGTTGAGAGGACTCATGCCCTGGGGAGACATAAATGCATGTCTAGTTCTTCCCCGCTTACAGAAAACCATTGGCAAATCCGCATGGAATGCTATCAAAATCTAATGTGCTATAGCCAATGAGATTATTGGGCTTCCTTACAGAACATGGGTAAATGGCTACTTACAGGAATGTGGGTGACTAAAAACCAGCTACCAGAGAGTCTCACCCTGGCCTGGATGAGACTGTCCACTCTAGCATGGGTGGAGCTCCTCGCCCAGCCTTCCATGCGCTTATATACGCTACCACTGCCCAAGACCCCAACGTCACATGAGTCTAGGGCAGAATCGCGTATGATTAGCAGGGTAGTAAAGGAAGGAGCGCCTGGGGTCTCAAGTGGGGGTTCAGTAGCTCTCCCACACCTCCTCCTATGAGAGAGCCTTCACAGCCACCAAGTCTGATCTCAGGGGTCTTTGCAGACAGTCCCAGCAGATGTGTTAGAGACGACAGCTGTTGTCCCCAGAGGACAGCATTTCACAGCAGCCTCTCCTCCGAGCGGCCGTGCAGTGATGTCCTAAGGAAGGCGTTTTCTAGTTTAGCTATCAGGCGCTGTGCTGTGTCCAGTGTTTACCCCTCATGAGCAACACAGTGGTGAGAGCATATGCTGCCTCGTCTGATGGATAGATGCCAGCTCACGGGATGTCCGGGCCACGTTTGTTCTTCTGATGACACTGCACCTTTTGGTCAATACACTCACTCACACTCCTTGTGGGGGTTCCTTGCACAAGCTGTGGCAGTACTCAGGGCATAAAACCTTGCCAACACCCCATGCCACGAATGCATTTTCCTTAGCACGAAAGATAACAAATGGGTCTTGTGATAACTTTTGGTTCCTTGATTGCGCTGAGCACATTAGCGTGTCTTCCCTGTGTATCAAGTTCTCAGCATCCCCATCTATGGCACAGACTGGGCTGCAGGGCTAACGTTATTTCTCCTAAGTCAGTCCTGCTTGTGTGTCGCTGTCTCAGCTCCAATCATGGAGCTGCGTCTGCTCCTGGCAGGGTTTTCTTTCTAAGTTGTGCTCTGCACCCAAAGTGGAGTTAGGTTTTCTTCCAGAGTGAAACCGGCAACAGCCAGGGAGTGCTCCCATGAGCATCCCTCCTCCCAAGGCTCTGGGTCCCCAGATCTCTGGCTTTCTCTCCTTGTGCTAAGGGCCCCGACCTGCCCCCTCCTGCCCCCTCCTGCCCCCTCCTGTCTTGGCATTTCCCCTCTGGCCTTTTCTCATCTGCTCTCTTTCCTCCTCCCGGTGTGTTTGGGTTTCTTTGTACTGTTCTCCACCTCTCCTTCTTCCTCTCCCAGATCATCTCCTTGGGCTCCAGATGCCAGGACCACAGGCCAGCCAGCACCCACCCATAGTGCTTTTCGAGTGTTTCCATGTGGCTTCAGATGGACTTCCATCTAGGCTTTGCTTTGCAGGGACCGTTGTATAACTAGGCAGGACCTCTGTCCCGTCTTCTCAGCTCAGTACCCTGTCGTTGGTGGTCAGGGTCCTCTCTGTGTGGCAGGGTCACCTGTGCTTTATAGGGCACTAAGTGACCCTGGCCTTTATCCTTTAGTACCTGATATGGTTTGGGATGGGCCAGGTGGGAATGAGCTAGGAGGATATTGCAGTCAGATGTCTTTCTTAGGGGACAGATCACCTTTGCCTGTGGCTCAGAGAAGAGGGGATCCTTTAGAGGTCTCTCCTCTCCAGAGCTGCACTCGAATGTATAGACTTGCCCCCAGACTCTGGGCTAGTGTGCCTCCGACCTCCTTAGCCCGTTCCTCCAGAGCTCAGCAGAAGCCACAGCTGGTTGTGACATTCCCTTCACCACCGTCTCAGCATGTGACATCAGGTCTTGACACTTTCTTCTCCCAAAGCCTGTGTCCAGCTGCCCCTGGGCTCCTGGAGCTGCCCCTGGGCTCCTGGAGCTGCCCCTGGGCTCCTGGAGCTGCCCCTGGGCTCCTGGAGCTGCCCCTGGGCTCCTGGAGCTGCCCCTGGGCTCCTGGAGCTGCCCCTGGGTTCCTGGAGCCCCTCACTTTTTCCATGTCTTCCTGCTCTGGTCTGAGCCTCCCTTTCTACCCTCAAGACAGCCTCACCCCCCCCCTCTCTCTTTACAGAGGGACAGAAGGGCAAGCCTTCTGGCATGTTGTTTGGCTCTGGGTGCTCCTTCACCTCCGACCCTCAGTGGGTCCTCTGTCTTGGGTGGTGAGGGCCATAGACCAGCACAGCCTGCCTTGATCGTGGCTCTTTCTATGTGCATTCCTCGAGTGTTCTCTTCCTCTGGAGTCCTGAGTTCTGGGGATCTCCCTCTGGCCCCTTGCAGAGTGTCTACATGTTTTAATTAGCAGTAGAACTATGCAGTAATTACCTTGTCATTTTATTTAGGGTTATTAAAAATAAAAACTACATGCTGTACAAAAAAAAAACAGAGTTTAAAAACTCACAGTGTTTTCTGTTGATTATGGAAGTGTGGTGTGTGTTCACACGGAACATGTTTGGACCCTTCTGGAATCCCTGTCCCCTGTCTCTCACACAGAAGCCAGTGACCATGAGGAGTCCTGCGGGTGCTGCCCATGGCTGGCTAATGCTAGTGTATTCGATGCCAGTGTGAGAGAGCATTCTCCCTTTCTGTCCGCTCGCTTCTCTGTCTCACAGCTCCCGCCTTCCTCTGCACCACACCATTTGATTGCTATCCATTTGATGGACATCTTGTGATCTGACCATCACCATAGCCACCAATGACAGGTGGCATCTTACTTCCAAATAAAACTAAGATGACAATGGCCCTCCCCACTTGCTTCAGTCACTTTCCAAGTGCTTGGTAGCCGTGTGGTACTGTGCTCTGCATGTTGGAGGTTGATCTAGAATATTCTAGTCCGCACACAGCTTTCCTGAGCAGTGATACTCTGGCCTGGAGGCTCCCTGAAGGAAAGGTGTATGTATTTTCTCTTTAGGGTGTATGTATGATCGCCAGATATACCAGTGTGTTTCAGTGGTCTTCGGCTGTCTTACTGGAGAGATTCTCTGCTTCCCTTGGTCTGATTATGTCATCCTTAAGGGGAAATTCCTAATCACAAAAAAAATTATTTACACGGGATTAATTTATTTCAGTTCAACTAGCTTCCCAAAGTTCGACAGGTAACATGCTAGGCCACTCTGGATCTTCTCAGCAAAGAGAACAAGGAAATCCATTGCCTGGGGGTAGACGGACTTTTCTGCAGGCTGGTTTGCTGTGTACAAGTGTTACTTTGGACAAGTCTCTTTTCTTCCTTAAGGTTTAGTTTCTTTTAAAATGAAGTTGGTAGCTGGGCTCCCAAGTTCAAAGTCAGCCTAGGTAACTTAGAACTTTTTTTTTTAAATTAAAAATTGAAAGTCTGGCGGTGGTGGCACACGCCTTTAATCCCAGCACTCGGGAGGCAGAGGCAGGCGAGTTCAAGGCCAGCCTGGTCTACAAGAGCTAGTTTCAGGACAGGCTCCAAAACCACAGAGAAACCCTGTCTCGAAAAAACCAAAAAAAAAAAATTGAGCCCAGCTGTGGTGGTGCATGCCTTTAATTCCAGCATTTGAAAGGCAGAGGCAGGCGGATCTGTGTGAGTTGTAGGCTAGCCTAGTCTACAAAGCAAGTTTCAGGACAGTCTCCAAAGCTACAGAGAAACCCTGTCTTGAAACTATCCCCTTCCAAAATAAATAAAAATTGAAAGAGGGCTAGAGAGACAGCTCAGGGTAGAATGCTTGTCAAGTATGAATAAGACTCCAGGCTCTACCCTGACTACTGATGAAAAGGTATAATGGTAATAGTTCGATTGGAGGATTCTGTTAGTCCACAGTAAGGACATTTGGGGACGTAGTTATTAGACTTCCCCGCATCCCATTGACTCCTGGAACAATCCCAACTGTCATTAACACGTTTAGGGAGACTGTGAACCAGTAGGAGGTTGGTGGGGAGCTTAGGGTGGACAATGTGTGGTTCATTCCAGTCACCTGGTGCCTGGTTCTGTCAGGGGTTTAGGAACAATGCCCCTCTGGGTCAAGGACTCGTCTCAGTCAATGAAGAGAGGAGGGTGGAGGAGGATTCGGGTTCTTTTCTGGATTCTGGTCCTCCATATGTCAAAGCCACATGACGTGTGGACAACTGACTCCCAGCCATTGGATCCAATGGCTTTGCCATTACCTCTGTGCCTTTGCTGGGTCACTCCTCTAAACTTCTGCTCACCATGAGCACCGCAATAGCTTTCTTCTGTATCCCGGCCAGGACCTTTCTCGAGTCCGCACTTTATCCTGTCGTAACAGCTATGAGTTCTTTGTGAGTGAGGTTTAGATGTGTCTTCACAGGTTAGTTTTTTTGTGACGAGCTTGTTTTTATTTTTCGCAAGGGAAGGAGACCGCTCTGGAGATGCAGGGAGGGTGTCACAGTGCAGACCGAAACCTTCAGCGCTGGAGCAGATGGGTGTGCAGGCTGGGATGTCCTGGGCTGCTTCTGCCCCTGGTACAGAGTAGATAGAAATACCACAAGAACGAAAGCAGCTTCCTTCTAACTAAGTATGTGAGATCCATTATTCTTGGCTTTGAAAAGTTTTTCCATCCCATACCCTCCAGCCCATTTTATTTAGTGGCCCAGCTGTGGCCCTACAGGCTTTCAGAGGCGGGGAAGTAGTCTGTTGTAGAGGTGATCACTTCTGCAAAGTAGTGACCCGGTAGTCAGTCTGTTTCAGAATCAGGTAGTCCAGATTTCTATGGGAGATGCTGTTTTAAAGACTGACTTGTTTTGACATGGTGGCTTAAATAAATGAGATCAGGGCCTTTCCTGAGGCAGGAGAATGCCTCTGCAGCCATCTTCCAGTGCTCCGACTGCAGAGACCAGTGAGCTTTCTAGGCGGATGAAGGGATCAGGGAAAGGCAGAGGGTGCCAAATGTTGGGTGTGTCTTGGATTTCTTGGAGTCCTTCCAGTGACATCATCCCTGTACACCTGCTTGGCCAGAAGAGCATTGATTGGCCACTCCCAGCTGCAAGGGATATTGGGAAGTGTAGTTTTTGCTTTGAGTTTGATGGTAGAATAGTACAGTGATGCTCCTAGCAGGAGCAAGTACCGGGCTGAGGGTGTGGCTCAGTGGTAGTTCACTTCCCCAGCACCTGTGAGGTCCTAGGTTTGTTTCCCTACTGCAAAGAAAAAAAAAGTGGGGGATTCAGTACAGAAGAAGCGAGTGTGGGACTGAGGAAGGGGATTCAACTAATCAGCTATGATCCCAGCCCCATGATCCCTGCTGCCCACTGATGAGGGAGGACCTAGCCCATTGTGGGTGGGGCCACTCTGGGCTAGTGGTCTTGGTTCTATAAGAAAGCAGGCTGATGGGGAGCAAGCAACCCATGGGGAGCAAGCAGTAGGCAGTACCCTCCATGGCCTCTGTATTGCCTCCTGCCTCCAGGTCCCTGTCCTGCTTGAGTTCTTGTCCTGACTTCTTTGGTGATGGTCTGTGATGTAGAAGTGTACGCTGAATAAATCCCTTTCCTTCCCAACTTGCCTTTCAGGTTCTGGCATTTTGTCAGAGCAATAGGAACTGAAAGCTTAGACAAACAGGAGGAAATGTGGGATATATGTACACTGTGTGAAGACATGTTGATGTGATTGGTTTAATAAAGAGCTGAATGGTCCATCACTAGGCAGGAAGTATAGGCGGGACTTCTGGGCAGAGAGAGAGGAAGTAGGAGATGAGTCTAGGCTTGGGAAAGACACCATGGAGACACGGAATGAGTGGGCACACAGAGTGGGAGAGAGGTAAAAGCCACATGGTAGGATGAAGATTAATAAAAAATATGGGTTAACTTAAGTTATAAGGGTTAGTCCTAGGCTAAGGTCAAGCTTTCACAATTAATAAGAATTCTCCGTGTCATTATTTGTGAGCTGAGGCCCCCAAGAAAAATCTGTCTACAAGAAACCCTAAGACGCGTGACCAAAGCCAACAAAAGTCAAGACAACCGATGGCCGAGACTCAGTCAGCCTTGCAGAGCTGCTGAAGCTCCCACCTCCCATGGCTGTGACTCAAGCTCTTCTTTGTTAACACACATCGTTTGCATATGTACCTGGTGGATGCTTACCCTACCTGGTTTGCATGTCCTACCTGGTGGGCGCATCAATTAGCTTTTGACAGTGATTGGATGGCAGATGTATGATGACTTTCCCAAGAAATGAGGAGAGGGTAGGAGCTGTGTCTGCACTGTGTCTGCACCATTATTCTGCAACTGTTTTGAATAGAACTCTTTTCAAAAGTTGTCCAAACATTTTACTAATGAACCACATTGCTGGTATTTATTATTATTATTAATATATTATTATTATTCCTTTTCCTTTGTGTTCTTTCTTGGACATTTGCATCCACATGCAGATAAGAATCATCCTGGGGATTTAATTAAAGTCAGGAGAGAGGTCACAATTTCCACCCCTCCCTGAGACAGATGCTTACTTCTATTTGGAGGGGAACCTTGGCTTAGATGGAGCTGGTTCTGGGATTAATGTGTTTTTCGGATTACGTGAGCGGCTAGCTGCTGACCTTCTCTTGAGACTTCTGTGCAAAGGTCCTGGCATGTGCTCACAGCCCCAGGACTGTCTCTGCTCCTGCTCTGAGGGGTGTGCCTGCACCTCCCGCAGCCTATACTGTTCTCTTATACTCTCTGTGTAGACAGGGTTAGGAGTTCTCTGTAGAGAAACCCAGATTTTGCATATGCCTGGCAAACACTCACAGATAGCTATGTTACCAGGTCTTATGAACTGCTTTTGGTGTGTGTGTGTGTGTGTGTGTGTGTGTGTGTGTTGTGTTTGCATGGAGGCGAGAGGTCAACATGGGGTATCTTTCTGAACTGCTCCTCTCTCTGTCTTTTGAGAAGACTCAGTCACTGAACCCAGTGCTTATGGATTATTTGTCTGTGAGCTATAGGGATCCACCCTCTTCCCCTGCACCAGGACTGCAGGTGTATGGCCTCACTCAGACAGCTTGTCTATGTGGATGGTCAGAGAAAACTTGGTGTTGACTCTCTTCTTCTACCTTGGGGGCCATCGAGACCCAGCTCGGGTCAGATATGTGCCCTCATTTGCTGAGCCATCTTCCAAACCCCTTCTCAAACTTTGAAAATTGACCCTGTTCTATCATTATTGTGGTATAGCAACAATTAACATCGTTTTCCCTGTATATTTGGTATCATAAGTCTTCTAGAGAGAACTCAATGCATCCAGGAAGACAGATGGGTTCTAGGCAGACCAACACCATTTGGTGTTAAGGACCTAAGTATCGCTGGATTGTGGTCCTAGATCAATCCCTATGGAAACCCGGGGAGGACTGGATAATTTTTAAATCAAATATATTTTAATGGAAATAAAAGATGGGCCTACACCATTACTAATGCCATAGTGGCAGATAATGGAAATATAGAAAGATTCCCGAAGGCATTTCCTGGAAGATGCAGGAGATGCAGGCACCAGCGCAAGGCAGACATTGTTGCCAGTTATCACACTGCTCCGTGGTCCTTTGATGGTCGCTTCTCTGTCAGCTGATGTTTCAGTGTGCATGGTGAGTGGGGTGGCTGCTATGAAGAAGGCCACACAGCCTAGCGTTTCCCCATCTGAATGGCGTGTCCATAGGTAAACGACAGGCTGTGTATGTGACACAGCCATACACTCTAGTCTACCTTCTTTGGTCTCGGCCCTTCTCTGCGATGTCACAGACTTGCAGAAGTACCCCAGTACCGCAGTGGCCTTCAGTAACATGCTTCCAGTCCTGGGGTGTCTGTTAGCGAGGGCTCAGATGAGACCGTTCTCCATGCATCTATCATGTATGTCAGGCCAGTATATCATGTATGTGGTTCATCCCACTGTCTGTCTTGGGAGGGGTGGAAATAAACACGCAGGACCTTTCAGGGTCAACTGTAGCATTTGCTTCGGCAGATTCTATTGGAGTTGACACATGGGCCAGCTTAGGCCAAGGGCAAACTGTCCAGTGCATTCCTTTGATGGTCACAGGGAAATGCTGGCAAGACCAACCGGGGCCATAGGCCCCCGTCAGGCTTCCCTGCAGACCTTCAGAAAGCTTTTCTGTGGGCTCCTGTTGTCAGGTCATCTTAGGGGGAGGCCTCCTGTTATCTCTGATGGGGAGCACTTTGATGTTAGAAGTCAGCTGGCCAGGGCCTGAAGGACACAGGCAGGAACATAACCTCTGGGGTCAGATATCTGTTTTTCTATTGACTCGTTGTGGTCAGTCTCTGAATCTTGGTTTCCACACTTGCACAGTGAGGGTCACTTAGAGTAGGGGTTACTTAGAAGGCCAGTTTGTCTGCTGAGGACAGTGCCTGGGACCCAGGAATAGCCCAGGCCCCGTGAGTCATCTTCAGCCTGTCCTGTCTCCAGGGAAGAGCTTCCACTCAGGCCTGGAGAGTCTCCTATGCACCTTGGTGTGTGACCCAGGAAAGCCGTGGCCCTCTGCACGCCCTAAACTTCCAGGCCTCCAATCCCCACGGGTCACCGGGATTGCTCATGGCCACCAAGGAGAATCTAGCCTCCCTCAATGGATTCTCAACTCCACTTGTGCAGCCTGCCGCGGAGTGGGTGCACAGGGGACCCCCTCCTTGAAGGCACTGGCTCTCATTTTCTCGGGAGAACCAGCACACCAAGGTCAGAGGATGAGTCACAGGGCAGCTGGGGCTCCAGGCTGAGACCGGCCCCATTAACCGCGAGCCCCGTGGGTTCTGAGGTTCCTGCAGGCTCCAGAAGGAGTGCCTATATGCAGGGTCTTTTGCACTCTGTGCCGGCCGCTTTCTCAGAGTCCTCGCAGTGGCCGAAGTTGAACTTTAGGGAAAAGTTTGCTTTTTCTCCTCGGTGTTAAGGGGAGCAGTTGGGGAAGTTTGCTGACACATCACAGGGCCTTCTCAGCATGCTGCCCTGTGCTTCAGTTGGCCTGGTCTGGCGGGCTCTCTGGTGGATGGGAGGAGCCTGTGGCCCCTTTGTCAACCTTGGCAGCTAATGTGATGTTTCTGGCCCCTTAGATAATTATTCCAAGTGGTGTGGATCTGATTTGGTTGTCTCTAATGCCTTCCTAAGTCTTCCCGGCATAGTCTGGCTTCCTTTATCTAAGGTTTATGCTGCCCCAGGTCCCACCCTCAGCATTGCAAACACCTTGTCCTTGCTCAACACTGAGCCTGAACCGAAGGTGCAGCCAGTGGCATTTGTCACAGTCACCCCTTCTTAGCTCTGTCCACAGTGACAAAGAAAAGCAAAACAGAAGAAGAAAAAGGAAATTTGAAAGGTTAAACCTCCAGCCTCATGGTGACCTGAGGCTAATTGGTGCTATTCTGTTGGAAATTCCGGGAGCTGGCGAAACTGGCGGAGGGGCTCAGAGCACGGCTTAGCACTCACCCATATTGCTAAAACAGGCCCGCACATTTGTGGATAATTAGGCTCCGTGTGACTTTTAAAAACGAGCAGATCCCAGTTTATTCCAGGAGGATGTGCACCGAGCAGCTGTTCTCCTGGGGGAGGATGTGCACTGTCTTCTGACCGTGTTTGTCTTTCCCTCTCTGCTGCTCTCTTGGTGCTGGGCTTGAGCTGGCAGCCTCATCTCAGTGGCCTTTGACCTTTTCCTTCAACATCCTTGGTCCCTGCTAGCATGTCACAGGTGACATTTCAGGTCCCAGCGCTTCTTGGAGACAGAACTCGGTAGCTTTTCTCACCATCCAGAGTCTCGAGGAAGAAAAAGGCAGATACAGATAGCAGCGGTGACACTCGGCTCACTGCACATGTGCTTCCTGTCCTTCTCCCTTCCAGCATACTGTGAGCCAATTACAGGACCCAGCATGCTGCTGCAGGCGGGGGGCATGTGCAGTGAGCAAACCCACAGCCCCACCTTCATGCAGTGGGTGGTCTAGTGGGGGTGGGCTCTGGCAGGCTTGGCACAGGTGGCGAATGTACCACCAAGCTGAAAGAAGCCTGTCCTGATGCCACATAAGGAGGCACAGAGGCCAGCATGCTCTGCAAGCTGGGAGATCATTGAACCAAAAGGCGGGTTGGAGAACCATTGCAAGAGGTCAGGGGAAGGGAAATGTGCTAGGCTGAGGGACAATCACTCGCAAAAGCCCCATGGGAGGAGAGAGCTTAGGGTGTCTGAGCAACTCTCGGGCTCAGTGGAGAGGTGGGGAAAAGAAGCCAGAACCTGGCTGTGAAGGGTCTTCTTGGGAGAAGAGATGGTCCCCTCTAGCAAGAGCATAGAAAATCAGAGGTGTGTTCTGGAATGCTTCTTCATGCTGTCTGCTGTTTTATTACCATTGATTAATACAGATGCTTATTTGGCCCATAGCCAGGCAGAACAGAGCCAGGCAGGAAATTCAAGCAAAGAGAGAGGGGGAAAAAGAAGGCGGAGTCTGGGAGATGCCAGCAGCTGCTGGGGGAAGCAAGATGTGAGGCAACAAGCCACAGGCCTCATTGTAAGATAGAAGCTAATAGAAATGGCTTAATTTAAGTTGTAAGAGCTAGTTAATAATAAGCCTGAGTAATAGGCTAACGAGTTTGTAATTAATATTAAGCCTCTGAGTGGTTATTCGGAAACTGGCAGGCAGAAGAGAAACCTCCAGTTACAGAAGCATATGCATGGCTGACATAGAGAGTCTGCCCGATGTATTTCCAAGACCTTCCTCTAGTCAGAGATTGGGTAGCTGTAGAGAGAGGAGGGATTGGCTTGGACCTGCGCTCACTGGGCAAAATGTCCAACTCACAGAATTTCTGACATGCCTGTGAGAGAATTATGAGCGTGACTTGTTAGAAATAACAGGGGACAATGTATCTCCTGGTGCATCTGTGTGATATTTGGGCACACTAGGGTGAAGCCAAGGGCTTTGCCCAGCTTGAACATGGGGGTAACTGTGGGGCATGAATTCCACATGAGTTTCAGTAGTCTTTCTCTTAGGACAGGAGTAGAAGAGGCTAGTGACTAGACAGGCTAGGTGTCCTGACCTGGGAATTGATCGTCTGGACCACACTGAACTTTGTGGGGCTTAGGCATAGATGTTGGATAAAACTCTCCTGGAATGTATGGCAGCATCTGGACACACTGAGTATTGACTCTGCTTCTCTTTCCAGGACAGAGGGAGATACCCTTAGTAACCCTTGTCTTGCCCTGTCCCCTTCCCTGGGTTTTTCAGAGCATCCAGTAGTAACAAGGATGATGTCACTGCATCTAGGCTGTGTGACATGGAAGCATTTCACCCTGAGAAAGTGCATTGCCCTCAGTGGGACTGATCTCATCAGATGATCCCTTCAGAAGGGACAAAACTCTTCATGGCTTTGAGATTGGAGCCTGGCATGGGCCACAGACAGTGACTTTGAAGTGGGAGGGACCTGTGTGGGGAAAGAAATATTTATGACCCCCCCTATTGCTTAGCATGGCTCCTGGTGGCTGTTGACAGAGACCATGGCCATAAGCAACTGAGTTTTGACCCAAGTCCCAAGTGGGTGTGGAAACAGACTCTTCCCAGGTCCCTTGAGAAGGCAAACTGCTGCCTGGGATGCCTCGGAGGATTTCCCAGACTTGAGAGCCCAGGCTTCTGTCTGTAGAGCCATGGGCTGGTGCATGGTTGGTAAGCGCATGTCCTGTAGAGGAGAGAACTAACAGAAGGGATTGGCACTGCCCTCCCTTCGCAGGGGAAAGTTTGAGGTCGTAGGGTAGAGTGGCAGAAGAGCAGCCGCTGCTGTCCTCCAGCTGTTGACTCAATCTTTATAGCACACACAGGATGGCTCTCCCGGCTCCAGACGGAGTAACTTAGAGTTTCTATTGCTGTGCAGAGACACCTTGACCATGGCAGCTCTTATAAAGGAAACATTTCATTGCAGTTAGCTTGCAGCTTCAGAGATTTAGTCCACTGTTGTCCTGGTGGGAAGTATGACAGTGTGCAGGCAGACACGGTGCTGGAGAAGGAGCTGAGAGTTCTACATCTTGATCTGTAGGCAACAGAAGGAGACTGTGTCACACTGGGTATAGCGTGAGCATAGGGGACCTCAAAGTCCATCCCCAGGGTGACTTCTTCCATCAAGACCACACCTCTTAATAGCACTACATGTGAGGATTTGAGAAAGGAGGAAACTGAACTGAGTGGCTCAGGTTCCCCTGACATCTTCATGCCTGTCTGTGTCGGCTCAATCATCAGCCCCTCGGGTGCACACCAGCCGGAGGTTTCCCTGGATGGCACCATCTACTTGGAGGGCGTGGCAGATCCTTCAGGTTGAGGGCTTTGCCCTCCACTTCAGATACAAACCCAAGCCCCTGAGTCATCTAGACTATAATTCTGACTCAAGGGCGGTGCTCCTACTGTCCACGTACACAGCAACTTCTATTTACAGACAACTACTGTTACCTTATCTCATGCAACGGTCCTTTGAAATCACTGCTGTGTCCAGTGTGTTGTCCTGATGAGGCCTTTGAGTGCGTCTTCACGTTGGTTCTGTGCCCGTGGATAGGGCTCCCTCCCTTCCTGGGTGTGGCCTTGTTTATTCTCACAGGTCTGCCATTCCGTGAGGACGGTGCCAGAAGATGGAGCCTATGAAGGTGGTGTGAGGGTGGAGGAGAGCCGTCAGCTCCCCAGCAGCTTCCTCTGTCTCGGAGACCCTTTTGGGAAGGGACCTGGTTGCACACAGACCTACATACCGTGGGTATCGCACAGAGAGGTGGAGTGTGGAGACATGAATGAACCCCTGCTCTCACCCTGCAGTGGGAACTGTGTGTCAAACCTTACACCAGAGACTAGAGACAGGAGCAGTACACGTGGCCCGTGTCACCTGGGGTCTGAGGACACTGCAGGAGTCTCTGCCAACAACTTGGGTTCGGATAAACATCCTGCACAGCTCTGCCCTTTGTGAACACTTCAGGTGTCCAGGTCCCGTCTACTGGTGCCTTCCACAGAACACACATGTCCCAGGCACTGAACTGACTCAGAAGCCTCTAACTCAGCCTGATATGAAAGAGTAGCGGTTTTTTTTAATCATTTAAATCTTAGATAATTTCAGTTTTACATAAATACTCTAAGGAGAGAGAAGAGAATGCACTTGTAGCCTATGCCCATTCCCTATTTCTGACATTCAGTGTGATTAGTGCTTTTGTCTTTGCATCCCTTGCCTCCCCCAGCCCACCCCCACACCCTTAGCTATGATTGACATGTGGCTATAAGCTGACACACTGCACTCCAAGGCCTTTCAGCTTCCCTGCAGAGCTGTCTCTACCACAGACTTCCCTTCAGATGCCACCAGGCATGCGGTTGTCTTCTTGCTGGGACCCTTGCTCTTGGTGCTCCTGTGTGGCCCTTCAGTTGTGGGGATAGCTGTTGGGCCATTTAGAGAGGACTCCAACCCAGAACAACCCAGGTCAGTCTGCCATTTGCTCCCTGTCTGCAGAGCCCTGAGCTGTGCAGGAGGCTCCTCTTCGTATTCCTTGTGAGTTCTGCCTATATCTGTGTCATGACACCTCACTTTGGGCGTGTGACACCAGCCAGTTCTGATGTGGGATTTCCCCCTGGATTCTGTGAATGTTTTATTACCATTGGTTGATAAAGAAGCTGTGTTGGCCTATGGCAGGGCAGAATATAGCAAGGTGAGAAATCCAAGCAGAGACAGAGGAAGAAAGAAGACAGAGTCAGAGAGACGCCATGTAGCCTCCCAAGAAGCAAGATGTGAGACGACAAACCACGAGTCTCATGGTGAAATAGAAAATAAAAGAAATGGGTTAATTTAAGATACAAGAGCTAGCTAAGAATATGCCTGAGCCATTGGCCAAACAGTATTGTAATTAATATAGTTTCTGTGTGATTATTCAGGTCTGGGTGGCTGTCTCCTTTTACACAGCTCTGAGCCACCTCTGTAAAGGCCTCAGCTGGCTTGAGGCTGGCTCTTGGCTTTTGCACTCTGGTGAGGTTGCCGTTGGCTCCTGTTTTGCAAGTTGTGACTGCGTGAAGGGCTCACAGAGGTGAGGGACATGGTGCAGGTGTTGACTCCTTATCCTGTGCATTTGCAAAGCAGTCACAGAAACAGGAATATCCGAGTTAATTTCTGTCCTGAGTTCCACACTGAATTCATAGCCCTTGCCCAAAGCTGCTGTTTATGCCGATAACTCACTTTTAATATGATATGGTTGTGGGTGATGAAGGTATCAGCCCCCCCTTCTTCTCTGGTCACCTTTGGTCTGGTCACTACTGAGCTCTGGCTTCTTACCTTGTCCCCTTTACCCCAGATTTTGGTGTGCATACACTCCTCCCATGGTTCCTGCAGGTTTTCTCTGTGAGCATGCTCTGACCTGTGGAATTTGGAAGATGTTCCAGCAACATCTTTGACTACATCTGGCAGGCAGTGATGATGGACAAAGATGTGTTTGTCCTATGGGAGATGCCAGCATCAGGAAAGACCAGGGAAGCTTGGGAAGCAAAGCTGAGCAGGATGTGAGAGGACATTTGAGATGGCTGATAATCGGTTGTCAACATGACAGGATCTAGAATCACTTAGAAGACAAACATTTGGGCATGCCTCATGATACCCACATCCCACACCTGTCTTCAACTTAGCTGCACCTTCATTTTTAATAAGTTTCTGTCTGTCTGTCTGTCTGTCTGAGAGTTGTATGTTGGAATTTATAAAGAGGGAAAATCTCTTTGGCTCATGCTTCTGGAGGCTGTGTCCATGAATGTGATGCTGCAGCTGCTCAGCCTTCGCAACATTCAGGGATGGCCGGGGCACAGCATGCTCACCTTGGGGATGATGCGTGGCATGTGAGCCAGAGAGAGTTGGCTTTCCAACAGAGGTACTCCCGGGGGGAGGGGCATGAAGCCAGGAACAGGCTAATCTTCTCAACTATAGCATTTCTCAGGTGTTTAGTTTCTTAAGTCTGCTCACGGGGACCAAGTTTCTAATACACCAATTCTTAGAGGATTCTATAGTGATATTTTATTTATGATTTAATAAATAAAGCTTGCCTGAAGATTGGAGGGTAAGACTAAGCCACTAGAGGCCAGGCAGTGGTGTCACACATCTTTAATCCCAGGATTTGGGAGACAGAGGTAGATGGATCTCTGTGAGTTCAAGGCTACCCTGGGCTACACAAGATCAAAATAGAAACAGATCCAGGTGGTGGTGGCTCATGCCTTTAATCCCAGTACTAGGGAGTCACACGCCTTTAATCCCAGCACTAAAGGGAAATATAAGATGGGAGGAGACAGAGGCTCAGGGCTCAGTCTGTAGTGACCCAGCCTTGGTAGAGGTCAGACTTCACTAGTGGCTTGGCTGTTTTGCTTTTCTGATTTTCAGCTTGAACCCCAATATCTGCCTCTGGGTTTTTATTAGTCATGCTACAGGATTCAGTAAGATGATAGCTTGGTTGTCTGTCCTCTAGTTTCTGTCTTTCATCTCTAGTCTGTTTATCCATCTGCCTACCAATCTTCTATGTGCCTCTGTATCTTTATGTCATCTGTGTATACATCTTTGCATATATGTATCGATTATCATATATCATCACCTATCTACTATCTACCTATCAATCATCTATCTACATAAATACCTGTCTGTTATCTCCCTCTATAGAACCCACACAGATCTATCGCTATGTGTTATCTCTCATTTATCTATCTACATACTGTATGTCTTTTATGCATGTGTCTTATCTATCCATCATCCATATGTCTACCATCTATGCATGTATGTTTGTATATGCCTATCTATACTCTGTGTATTACCCATGTGTCTGTTATCCACTGACCAACCCATCCCATTTTTTTTTGCAAGCCTCCCCAGTTAGCATCTTGTTCCAAGTGACAGGGAAGTCCTTACCTCTTGAGGGTTTCTCTTAGAAGTTTGAAACTCGAGGGACCACTTCAGGGCACTATTCTCTGGGGATTGTCTCCTTCCCTTCCCCTCTCCCCAAGATTTATTTACCCTCTCCACTTGCCAGGCACCAGACCCTTGGGAGTTCCGAGCTGTGCACGCTCCCTGGCAGGGTGACCCCCGGTGCACAGGGGAAGAATCGGGCCAGTCAGCGTGGTGAGGAGAGAGGTCCCCTCAGCTGTGGCTCCCCTCGTCTCTGTTCTTGGCTCTTAGGCAAAGGCAGCTTTGTGCTTCTCGTGGACAAGGCTTGCCGTTGAGCAGGCCAGGGACACTGTGGAATAGCAAGCAATGAGCGAACTAAAAATTAGGCGTTTCACAGAAAGAGAGCTTCCGAGAGCCAGCATGTGAATGGAGCTTTTGCCTGGGAGCAGGGCTCTGAGCAGCCACGTGCAGGCGCCTGGCCGGAGCTGTGGGAGAAAGCAGCCCTGTTCTTAGCCTTGGTCTCTTTGGCAAAAGCAACATGGATACAAAGACACACAAAGTGAGCAAGAGGATCGGGTCACTTCCCTTGGCTTGTCATAGGCTCCGAGACCTGCCTATGGATGAATGCATTCTGGAAGATTCTCCACTGCTCTTCAGATGTGGAGCCTGGGGGCTGCGGTGGTGAGGCTGAGGGAAGCTGGGATGAGGAGGAGAAGCAGCTGGCTGCAAGGCGTTGTATGTATTTATGTGTTATGATTTAACATAAATCATGTGTTTAGGGTCTTGCTACATAGTCATGGCAGACCCAGACGGGCAGTCTTCCTGACTCAGTCTCTCAAGTACTGCGACCACAGACTTTTGCCACCATGCTCAGCCACCCATGAGTCTTCTCTTTCTGGCATTGCCCACATTTCCTGATCTTTTGCCGCAAAGTCATTATAATCATATAGAAGCCACCATCCTTGCAACATCTTCTCACTTTCTCCCAGTGGCAAGATGTGTAGGGCAGAAGTCCAGAGCTGGAGGAGGTCCTGCCCATGCCGGCCCTCGGTGTCTGTGTATGAGATAGCACGCTCGCTCCTGTCTCCACGGTGTGGCACTGACTGTCATCCTCCGTGTTACCCTCTGCCGTGTGATTGGCTCTTGAGTGGTGGGCACATGACATTGAAAGTTTCTTCCAGAATGTTTGAGAAAACTTTTGGTAGGTGGTTGCTTTCTCTAGGGAAGATGTTGATCTGGGTGGAGGTCTAGGTCCCCCAGGGTGGGTGAGGCAGGCCTGAGAATGGGGGCAGAACCTCTGATGCCTGGCGTCCTCTGTCAGTCTGGTAGACTCTAAGATCACTTGGAAGACTGATCTCTTGTTTAACTAAGGTGGGAAGATCTGCCATCGTTGGGGGCACCATTTCCTGCCTGGGAGAATAACAAGACGCAGTCCAAAGGAAGCCA
>NC_022033.1:3654614-3655813 GCF_000317375.1 Microtus ochrogaster | reverse complement strand
TCTGGAGTCAGATCCCTGATGATGTGGTATTTGGGGCTCTGGAGTCAGATCCCTGATGATGTGGTATTTGGGGCTCTGGAGTCAGATCCCCGATGTGGTATTTGGGGCTCTGGAGTCAGATCCCCGATGTGGTATTTGGGGCTCTGAATTGAGCGATGCACCAAGAGGATGGGCCCCGCACTTGACTTTGGACTCACCGCCTTCGACTTGGGGTCCTGCTCATTTCCTACTCTGCAGGTACTGAGAGGAATGAAGTTGCTCTTGCCAGGTCAGAGAGCTGATGGCAGTCTTTAAGACAGAATCCAAATACCACCTGCGTCCCCATGCCTCACCACCCTGCTACAAGCGCATACTCAGTCGCAGGGAGACCCCATGTACCCCACCTTTTCCACCAGTTTTTGGGGTGCCCCCCAGCTGAAACTTCCCCAAGGCTTTCCATAATGTGCCCATAGAGGACTGTGGAAGCTGATGTGGGGGGCGGGTGCCTGTGGGTGCTGCCATGCAGCAGGAGGAAGGAACCGGCTGACTCTGGATGACATAGTGGGCGCTGAAGTCACAGCTCTGGTCACAAGGGAAGGCTCTGAAAAACGGCTTGTTTGTAGGCTTTCATGATACCTGGGTTCATGTGTCACGGAGGGTTCTCTGAGTTAGTGAAGAGGATATTCTCGGGAGCTGCTAATGATGCATTTAATTTTAATAATGAAGGACCCGTGCCCACAATTTATTACTTCCTGTGGCTTTAGACTGTGGCTTCTGGGGTGGTCATTGTGTGGAGGTTAATGGATCGTCTGATCAATTATTCAGAGCACACAGACGGAGGTTTTTACAGAAGTGAAGATGTCACAGAGTCACTGATACTTTCCCAATACTGTTATCATTTTGGATTTTTACAGCGTATTTTCTTCACGGGAACCACTCAAGTGGATGCTGTTACTGAAAAATGTCGAATCTCGATGTGTTTGCTGGATTTGTGGACAGCTGTTCTTTGTGTTCCATATAGCTGTTCAGTCCAGAGCTCTTGTGGTTCCCTTTTATGACCTGTGAAATATATAAGGTGGACCCTGAGTGTGTGCGTATAAGGTGGACCCTGAGTGTGTGCGTGGATCCGTGTGAGAATACAACACAGGTGTGAATGCCACCCAGGCCAGAACCACGTGCTTCTGTTCATCCCCGAGGGAACGTGTGTTGTGCTGACAGTT
>NC_022033.1:3644170-3654021 GCF_000317375.1 Microtus ochrogaster | reverse complement strand
TAAGTATGGTGTGTATGTAAGTGTGGTGTGTGTGTAGACAGATGGTGTGTAAGTGTGTGTAGGGTGTGTGTGTAAGTATATATGTAAGTGTGGAGTGTGTGTGTACGTGTGTGTGTGCGCGTGTGTGTGTGTAAGTGTGGGGGGTTTGTGTGTGTGTGGTGTGTGTGTGTGTATGTGTTCAGGGGGTGGTGTGGGGGGTATAAACATGTGAGTGTAATTGTGTGTGTGTAAGTATAGTGTGTATGTAAGGGTGGCTAGAGTGTATATAAGTGTGATGTGTGTGTAGACAGATGGTGTGTAAGTGTGTGCAGGGTGTGTGTGTAAGTATATATGTAAGTGTGGAGTGTGTGTGTATATGTGTGTGTGCATGTGTGTGTGTGTGTGTTTGTGGAACTTAAAGATCCCAGAAGAGGGTGTTATATTATTTGAAGCTGGAGTTACAGGCAGTTGTGAGGCAACCAGTGCAGGTTCTGTGAACCAAACTCAAGTTCTTTGGAAGAGCGGCCACTGTTCGTCATTTGCTGTTTCTCCAGCCTTCGGAGTGCTTTTGCCTCCCCCCACCCTCCCCCCACCCTCCCCCGTCTCTTTCCTCCTCCCACCCTACCTTCCTGGCACCTTTCCTCCCTTCTTTTCTCCCTTGCTCCCTTCTTCCTTTCTTCTCTCCCTCCCCCCTCCCTCCCTCCTTTTTATTTTTTTTTAAGATGGCTTCTCATTATGCAGCTCTGACTATTGCAAAACTCACTGTGTAGCCCAGGCTGGCCTCAAGCCATGGCAATCCTCCTGTCTCAAACCCCTCCACCCAGTGCTGGGATTGGAGGTATCAGTCATGACGCCCAGTACAATAAAACAGAGCTAATAACAGTGTTCATCTAGTTGGGTGATAGTGGAGATAAAATTACAACCAGAAGGGGGGGACACTTAAATATGGTTCCCAGCGGACACCTGCCTCGCCCACACACTGGAGATGCCCTCTGTTTGCTCACCCCCAGTCTCCCCATGGAAGCCTCCTTACGGGAGAGTGCTGGCCCATAGAACGTTCGGTGATGACAGAAATGTCCTAGGTCAGCTCCGGGCTACAGAACCTTTAAGTGAGGCGCACGGACCAGCAGAGTGGAGCTTTATTCGGCTACGTGAGTTTGTAGCCAGACAATCACCAGTGGCTTGTGATCATCATGCCGGACAGCGCAGTGCTCAGAGTTCTGAAAGGTAGAGCTGCGTTTCTTCACTGTTCTAGGATTCTTGGTGTGCCAGGTGTGGGGCGGTGCTGTGCCCGACTGGAGGATGCCTTTTCTATCTATCTTTCTTTCTTTCTTTCTTTCTTTCTTTCTTTCTTTCTTTCTTTCTTTCTTTCTTTCTTCCTTCCTTCCTTCCTTCCTTCCTTCCTTCCTTCCTTCCTTTCTTTCTTCCTTCCTTCCTTTTTTCTTTTTTTCTTTCTTCCTTCCTTCCTTCCTTCCTTCCTTCCTTCCTTTCTTTCTTTCTTTCTTTCTTTCTTTCTTTCATCCCTTTTTTATCACACACATAAATTTCAACATGGGGTATGGTATAGTACAGGCTGGTCTTGAACTCCCAACCTAGTCAAGGATGATCTGAATTTCTGATCCTCCTGCCTCCACTTCCCAAATACTGAGATTACAGTGCCCAGCCCAGCATCTATCTTCATACATGTGTGCTAGGCAGGCACTCCACCACCTGAGTTGCACATGGGCCAGAACCACATTTCCTTTCTTTCGCAGAGGGAATTATATGTTGTGTCCACAGCTAATACGTCTGTTTTTGGACCCTTTACAGGGAACATTAGAGTCCACTACCCTTACCCTCTACTCTCAAGACACCTGTCCCTAAACGTACATTCCCATAAAAGTTCAACTTGTGCTTCTGTGTGTGGAACATCTGTGAAACCTGGAAAAGTGTGACAAGAAGGTCCAGTGACCCATCCCAAGTGGGCGGGATCAAGCCACAGGCGCATTCTGACCTGCGGGCTCGGTGGCATTTCACCTATGCGTGCGCCGCAGAAGAGGGGAGTCACAGGACCCACGGGGCTGCGACCACACTCTTCTCGCAGCAGCAGAGAGCATCTCGAGTGGCTGAAGGGTTCTCGGGCTGCAGCGTTTTCGAGACATTCAACATTCCGGGGTCTAGTTCTGAGGTGCTCCTGAGTGAACCTGGGCCAATTTATATTCCTGTGAGAGAGGGACAGTTGTGGTTCTTCCCGTAGTGCCATTGCGCCTATCCCCTGCCACTTCTGTGTCTGTGTGTCTGTGTGTGTCTGTGTATGTAGCCTGTGTGCACATGCATGCGTGTGTGCACGTGGAAGCCAGAGGTCAGTGCCAGGAATCTTGTTCAGTCTCTCACCACTATGTTGAGGCAGGGTCTCTCCCTGCCCCTATGCGTTCACCGATTTGGCTAGCGCGGCTGCCAGAAAACCTCTTCTTTTCTCCATTCTCCATTTCCCCAGCAGGCAAGTCACCACACCTGGCTGTCTGTGTGGGTGCTGCTGGTCCTCACGGTTGCACAGCAAACACTGACTGACTGAGCCATCTGTCCAGCCCAGCAGCCTCTCTGTAAGCAAGCTTCTTATATGATCTGCAAGATTTAGTTCCTCACAAGCACCAGATGTTTTAGCCCGTGCCCGGGAAGAAGCTGAGCATCCAAAGTCCTTGGGAGATGCAGGGCTTAGATTCGATCTGAGCAGGACACGTGTGCATCAGTTACTTCTCTCACTCCATGACTAAAGATCAATGAGAGGCAACTTCTAGGAGCAGAAGGTTTGTCTTGACTCACGGCTCAGGGTATACAGTCCTTTTTGGTGCGGGAAGGCATGACCTTTAGAGCAGGCTGGTCCATTGCAGTAGACGCTGATGTAATGGGTAGGAAGCAGAGCAGGGGTCATAATCCTCAAGTCCCACCTCTAAAGACCTTATAGCTGGGCTCCATGTCCCAAAGACCCTCTGAGGTCCCCAAACAGCTCCAGCAGCTGGGGGCGAGGTATTCACACACATGAACCTGTGGTGACATCTCCCATTCAAGTCCCAAAGCACATTTGCCCCAGAAGTTTATCCTCTGGTCAGGAATAGTGAGAAGCACAATAGAGAGGATTGCTCCACCTGCTGCCTGTGGGGGCAGGGGCAGACAATGGTCTGTGACCCCCAGAACCACAGCTCTTATGTGCTGAGGTAAACGAGGTATTTACCTTGCAGGAAGGTCTTAAAGATAGATGAAGCTGTGAGGACGGAACCGGGCGTGACTCCTTGTGCCCGCTCGATGTTGATGAATAGTGGCTGTTGTCTGGACTATCAGCGGCAATTATTAGCACGGTGTGCAAAGCAAGCAGAGATGATGCATATGTGGGGGACACGGTAGCTGCCGGAGCGCCAGCTGTCATTTATCTTGTTCGTAGGTGACAATGTTTCCACGCTCTGTGACATCGTAGGAAGGGAAACTCTCCTTCCCAGGGGATGGAGGCAGCCAAAATCATTATTTCACAAGTAGACTTGGTCCGAAGTGGCCAGTAGCATTTTAGAATGATCCAGGCAGAGGTAACATAAACTTCAAAATCCACGTCAGGGCTGGGAAGACGGATCAATGAGTTAAATTCTTTCTGTGGAAACCGGAGGACCTGAGCTTGATAATAAAAGCCAAGTGTGGTGCCATGCATTGCTAATTCCAACTCTGGGGGAACAGAGGCAGGAGAATGCCTGGAGGTTATTGGCCAGTCAGCCAGCTAGCCTTGGCTACTTGGAGAGTCCTGAGTCTGTGGACCCCGTGCCAATAAAACGTGGACAGTACCTGAGGAACCATTTCTGGTTGTGTCTTGGTCGCCACATCCGTGTGTGAGCACGTGCCCACTCACACACACACACACACACGCACACACACACACGCACATACCCACAGAGCAGCTCAGACTTCAAGCTCCCTGGGGACACTGCTTTCCTGCCCCCAACTTGCCGCTCTTGCCCTATATCAGAGCAGGACTGTGGGGATGGGACATGACATTTTACTGCAGTGGTGGTGCTCAGTCAGGGTGACGGTGCCTTGCGGCCCAGTCTGATCTTTGCTAAAGATGTCATCTTGTGAGTGTGTCCTTCAGTGACCTTCAGTCCAGTCTATCTGGGCCTCTCTCTTCCCTGGGGTTACACAGTTGGTGGAGTCAGGACATAGATAGTTCCAAATTCATGGCTGATAAAAATACTGTGGATTAAATCCTCCATGCAGACTCATATCCATTAAGGCCACTTCTCTCCCAGGAATCACAATTAATCAGTAAAAGGGAATGATGTCATTGGGGTCATGGCTCAGTGGTAAAGGATTTTCTGCACAAGCTTGAGGTCCTGGGTTTGATACCAGTTCCCCATGTGAAAGTCAGCACCCAAGAGACTGGCGCCAGAACATCCCTGGAGCTTCCTGGTCATCTGGGCTCACTGAATCCCAGTCTATAGGTTCTGTGAGAAACTTTGTTTTAAAATAATGGAAAAGTGATTGAGGCAAACATCTGACGTCAACCTGTAGCCTTGACATGCCCACAAACTACACACGTGGACATGTATGTAGGTATTCATGCATGCATGTATGTATATACACAGAGAGAGACAGAGAGACAGAGACACAGGGGGAGAGAGACCGACAGAGAATGCATGTCATTGATCCGGACTGCCCCACCCATTGGATCCAAGTTGAACAGATTTAAAATGATCTTTAAAAATAGACATACCATTGTAAAAACCAACATCCAACTTGGTGAGGGGATGTTATTCTGTCAGAACCAGTCCCCTGGTATTCTCATCACTCTTGGTCTGGATGAGTTTCGTTTCTTGTGGAGAAGTTGCTAGAAGGCAAATCAGCGATGGGTCAAGGATAGCATCTACTGTGTCTATCTGGGGCTGCAGCATCCTTCCATTCTTCTCCTCGGAGAAATCTCTGCACAGCGCCCAGATCCCAGCATTAAGGTCTGTTTTGAACATAAAGAACAGAGACCCCGGGAAGGGCCTGAGGCTACATGTCACGGAATAGCAAGGTGCAGAGACCAGGCGTGAATCCAGGTGGTCCTTTCCAGGTCCCCAGTTTAAGCCTCAGTGTAAGAGTTTTGCTGCCTGGGTTTCTTGACATCTGCTTTAATACATCAGACAGGTGGGCATCTCTGCTCTGAGCCTTCAGCACATTGAAGGTGCTTCTGCAATGCTCTTCACACTGTCATTGAATTGTTATGTAGATGCCCAGTATTGGAATATTGGGTGTATAGACCCAAACAAAGCCTTGTAAGGACAGGGACAGTGCCCAGCTTTTCTGTAGCCAAGCATCTCATTCACAGTGAGGTCCTGTAATAATTATGGATAGTGCAGATGGAGAAGTGGGTGGTGGATGGACGTGTGTGTGGTTGGTGGGTAGGTGGGTGATTGATGGAAAGGAAGATGTACTGATGAGATGGGTAGGTGGGGGATGACTAGGGAGAGACATAGCTAGGTGGTCCTATGATAGCTATGCCGATATATAAATAGGTGGTCCTATGGGTAGATAGGTAAATATATAGATGGATTTCCTTTAGCTAAGTAGATGGGGTATATAGCTTGGCAGCCCTGTGGATGGATAGGTGGATATATAGATTGGTGGGCCTATAGGTGATTTTGTGGATGGGTAGGTGGGTGATTGGTTATAGGTGGGAGGTCCATGGATATGCAGATATATATATATATATATTTATGATTAATTACTTCTATGGATAGATAGGTAGATTGGTATATAGCTAGTAAGTAGACAGGTAGACAGAATATGCGTAGGTAGATATGTCGATGGGGAAGTGGTCCTGTTTATAGATGGATAGATGGGTGGGGGTAGATGACACAGGGATAGATGGGTGTATAGAATTGTACAAACCCACAAGGATGGCTGTGGACCACCACGCTGCCGGGAGGAAGATGATGAAGGAATCAGCATGCTGTTTGCAGTGAGGGCTGACCCACAGAATCTCCACTTTTGTTGGCATCAGTTCTGGGACACAGGAGCCCTCGGCAGAAAAGCTCTACATGTCCATCCATCTTTGCTTTGGTTCGGATGCTCCACACTGGTGTGTTCTCACAGGAATTCTAAGACATACATCTGTGCCCGCTGGTGTCTGGCCATTGACTCTCTCAGTGTGAACACTGCCTGTCCACTCTGGGTCTCCTCTGGGTGGCCTACGGAGAGTGTCCACAAGGCTAGCTTTAGGTTTCGCTTCATGTCTTAACTTCAGAAGAAACTGGCTGTGTGGCTTTGAGCAAGTCACTGCCTCTGTCTGGCTTCATTCTTCTTCATGACTCCAGTCTTGTGGTCCTCCTGAGGATGGAGATGAAGTGTCTGCATGGAAGGACCCTGACACTCAAAGCAGGCACTCATTTCCCCATCTCAGATTCCATTGCATGCTTGTGTTTCTTTTTGCTGAGGCTCTTGGAAAAGATGGACTACGTTAGAATCCAGTTTGGTTTTACATTTGTTTTTTTCTTTTTCCGTAATCTTGGTGAAAATGGGAAAAAGAATTGAGCTTGCAAACCTTGCCATGATGCTCCCTTCTTGGTTGTGACTCTGGCTCTGGGAGAGCCCAGAGGTGCAGAGAGCTACAAGCATCCTGGGCCTTGGGTTCTGGGGATAGTGCAGTTTGCAGGAGGTCCTTCATCAGGAGAGCAGTCTCGGGAGAGATTCTGAACCTTAGCAGTCGGTAGTATCAAGCACTAGACGTGTGGGAACGCTTAGCACCCGCTGTAGACTTCGTGCTTGACAGCCGTAGATGCTACAACTGTCCTCGTATGATGTCAAGGAGCTCAGGGCATGTGCACAGAGGCTGGGTGAGGTGGGGAGAAAAGACCCCATAAGGAGCCTGTCTGGATGTGGGCTGGGCTTAGAGGAAGGGTGGAGAAACCTGCTGGGAAGGGGCAGATAGATTTCTCCATTTCCTGTCAGTTACGTTGTTCTGGCAAATCTAGACTAATTTAAACACGTGTTTGCATACATGCTAGGTCTCTTTACATGTAAATATACATGTCTATATGACTATGTAGATATTATATATATATTTGTAGAAACGCTTCAGAGACCTCCAGAGTGACCTCTCAGCTTGGACAGAGTGCTGCGGTGGCCCAACTAGCTGTGGCCTGATAGAGACAGGCACTCCAGGCTGCCAGGGCTGGGTTTCCAGGCATTTGAGGGTCTGTTTCTGTCGGAAGCTGCCTGACTCTTTGATAAAGTCAGTGTTCAGTTTGCTTCCTTCAGAGCCTGACAGCCGACAGAGTGTTTCTTGACTCAGTGCTGTCGATGGCACAGATGAGAACAGAAATGACAGGTGAAGTGGAGGACTGAGCAGCAAGTACAAAGTGTCAAGGTGACCGTGTCCAGCGGGGCAGGGAGGGAAGGCAGCCCTGGGAGCACATGGCACGTCTCTGGAGGGATCACTGTGTGTCATGCTGCCTGCCTCTCTGAAGGTGGCACAGACTGGAGAGGTTAGAGGCGTGCGAAGAGCTGTGAGGAGCGTGGCAGTGAATACACGTATTGTTGTAAAACCATCTTCAATGTGTCTTTGGAGATCAAGAGGTTGATTCTAAAACTTCGCCAAAGTGGACCAACAGGGTAAGAGGTCCTGACCAAGTTTGTAGGTCTCTCTTTCTTCGTGTGTGTGTGGGGGGGGAGGGAGAGAGGGAGAGAGGGAGAGAGAGGATATAGTTACATAATATAATATTGTATACATAGTTATATATGTAAAATATATAGTCATATAAATATGTGTGTTTATATATAGAGAGACAGAATATGCAGATATGTGTTTAAGTTAGAGTCTCCAGAAAAATGTAATAAACAGGAAATGGAGAAATCAGTCTGTTGCATCCTGTCTGTCTATCTATAGACATGACCCCTATATCTACCTATCATCTATCTGTGACGGCTCGGTTTTGAATTGTCAATTCATTACAGTGTTAAATCACCTTGAAAGGGGATCTCCTTTGAGGGAGGGTACAGAACGGGTTGCACTGTGGTTATATTGTCTTGATTAGTGGAAGACCCGCCCTCTGTGGACGGCACCATTCCCCGGGCAGGTGACCCTGGTTACAGGAGCTGAGAGAGCCAGCCAAGCCCTATCATGCATGGCTTCATTGCTGTCTGCTTGTGATTGCAGATGGGATGTAACTAGCTTCTCTCCACTTTGATTTCCCCACGACGACGGGCTGTGACCTGGAACTGAGAACTGAATTAAATCTTTATCCTTCGTACCTTAAGTTGCTTCTGCCATGGTGTTTAATGACGGCAGCAGGGAAGGACATGAAGAGTTTCTATCATTCATCTCTATCTGTCTATGACCTGCCATCTGTCTAGCGTCTGTTCACCCGTCTATCTGCCCACTCATCTATTGTGTTCCGGTCTACCTACCTAGATTTACTAGGGTGACTGGTTCGTGTAATTTTGGAGACCGAGAAAACTCAGTTGTGTCACAAACCGAGCACTGGGTTGATGAGGGTGGAGTTTAATTTTAAGATGGAAGGCTGAGACCCAGAAACCTAAAAATACAAAAAAAAATAAAATAAAATAAAAATACATAAGAATACAAGTTCTTGTTTGAAAGCTGCCATCTCTTCACTGGGCAGGATTAGGCATCCTGACGAGGAGGGACACCTACTTTACTGGGTCTTTGATTCCAATTCTGATGTTGTCTAAAGGCACCCCAAATGGTATTTGGATAAATGTCTCAGCACCCTAAAACACAGTTGACATGGATTTTGCTCTCATGGGAGCATGTGTGTGTTCCTGTGTGCACACACAGCCTATGGCTGTATTCTTGAGAGGTCCTGGTCTCAGGGAGAAGTTGATCATGACCTGGCAACGCCAATGGCTTTGTACTTGCTAGTACATCATGCAGCAGATATGCTGAGGTCCTTGTTACCATTGGCTCTCCTGCTGGCTCCTTTAAAGTCAGCTAAGTCTCATGTAGCCCTGGTTCCTCTCATGGAGGGAGGTCTGTATCACGAGGGGACCTTGAGAAGGTGGTGGGTGAGTTTCCTCACTCTGTAAGGGAGCAGACATCTTTAACTGCCCAAACTGATGGTTGTGTCCTATGATTGCACTGGCATGGAGCGTAGTCTCGATGTTGAGAGCCTTTTCTCTCAGTATCAGAATCAGAATGACAGGGAACACAGGGCTTGGCCATGGCCATGCTACTCAGGCTGCTCTTCTCTTGGCTTCTTGGACCTTTGGGAAATATTGGAATATATGGATATTTTCTTGAAGGTGTTTTTATGTTTCAATTTCTTTTAGATTTTATATTCTGATTAGAAAGAAAAATGTATTCATCGTTGAAAACTCATAAACTATAATGTAGCAAGCTTTCAGACTGTCTTCGGGCAGCCAGCCTGCAAATGATGACATGGAGACTTATTATTAATTATGAAAACTTGGCCTTAGCTTAAGCTTTTCCCCAACTAGCTCTTATAACTTAAATTAACCCATTTATATTAATCTATGTTTTGCTACCTTTCCTATCTACTGGCAGGTTCCTCCCCCCATGTTTTCTTTCTTTCTTTTTCTTCTTTCACTGTGCTATGCTCTCTAAATCAACATCCTTCACTAACTTAACACATTAAACATTTCCCCACATTGCTCAGGATGCAAGAAACCCAGCGCGATGATGTGCATCAGCCACCACTTACCGTCTGCCCCCTTTGCATTAAAGCAGGCTTTTTGATTGTATTCTTGCAACACATTGCTGTTACTTCACGGGACATACACTTTCATGAACACCTGTGGAGGGGCCTTGCAGTTAACCCCTTTTTTATATTAGCACATATTGGTTATATATACGAGGGATTTCACTATTCACACATATTGGTTATATATAC
>NC_022033.1:3636553-3644030 GCF_000317375.1 Microtus ochrogaster | reverse complement strand
TTATATATACTAGGGTTTTCACTATTTGCACATATTTTTATCTATACTACGACTTTCACTGCGGCACCTCCACACACGTGTAATGTATTTTGCTCCTCTTCACCTTCCCTTACACCCTCCCACGCCTGCTCTTCTTCCTCTTCCCAGCTCGTCCGTCTTCTACTTTTGCCTTTGTTTTCTTGCTGTTGAGCCAGGGAGTTTGGTTAGGTTTACTAGCTCGAGCGTAGTGGCTGGAGGGGTGTTGTTTCCAGGGCACAGGCACTTTGGCTACACCACTGAAGAAAATGTCCCTCTCTCCTGGCAGCTAGTAACTACCAGATATCACCGCAAGGAAGGGTGGGTGTGTTCTCCTGCAAGTCACATGCCGGTGGTGAGGATGGCTGCACCCAGTTAGTGAGAGCAGCAGGGTCCTGAGTCAGGAAAGTAAAGGCTGGAAGCAGGTTTCTCTGCTGATGGCACTGGGGGCTTTGCATAGAAAAAGGACGCAAATAGCCTTAAAGAGTTTAGCCCTCCCTTCTCTGGAGAGTTGGGGATGAGGGTCAGGTGAGAAAGTGTGTCACGAAGCAGTGAAGGGAGCATCCGCCAGGGATGGGAGTGGGGTCCGGGTTAGTTCCTGTCCTCATTTGTGCTCTCTCATGTCTGTAGGAACCACGTTTGCACTCCTGTCTTAAATGTGCCCTGGCTCCGCAGCATCGAGGGGGAACTGGGAACTCCATTTTTATTATATTTTAGCATCTTGGTCTGAGATGCTAATACTCACTTTGTCTCTCTCTAGGTTGTACCAGTTTGGGGGGTGATTCTGTACAGAACTGTGCCCTTGCTGTCAGAGCACAGCCTTTTCCTTCCATCTTAACGGTGTGATTAGCTCTAAAATTGGAAAGCAAGCATTGTGTGTTAAAACGCATCTAAATAAAATCCCAGCAGGAGGATTACTTTCTGCTGGCAGTGCCTGAGAACTTTGATGCATGTCTGATGGGCAGCGAGGAGGGCTCTCAGTGAGGACTGTTCAGGGAAAGCGCCGAGAAGCATCTGACACAATTCCCTGACTTTGTCTAAAAATATTTGACACGAGCTTTCGGGCTGGGCATGGAAAGCTGCCTCCCTCCACCCTCCATGGCCACAGTTCCATATTCTGTGACAGTTGACACTCAGCACGGGGCCAGCCCAGTTGAGTTTTGTTTCGTGAGCCCTCACACACAGTTTCTGGCTGTTGTCTAAGATGGAGGTGGGTCAGAGGGCTTGGGGCTCCCTCTCCAGCATCAGCAGTCCAGGAAATTTGCACAGAAGTTCCTCCATCTACTGCTGTTTTTTTGGGGGAGTGGTGGGGGTGATGGTGGTACACAAGCAGGCAGGAGTGAGCGTGTGTAATGTGCATGTATGTGTGTGTTTGTGTATGTGTGTGTGTTGTGTTGTGTTGTGCTGTGTGGTGTGTGTGTGTAGGTCAGAAGTCAATGTCAGGTTGAGCCTTGGCTCCCTGACTCAGCTAGACTGGCCAGCAAGCTTCAGGGCTCCTCCTGTCTCCACTTCCCCTGTGCTGGGACTAAAATCACTTGATGCCACATTGAGCTTTTGTGTGGATTCTGGGAATCTTGGGTTCTCACACTTGCTTGCCAAGAACATTACTGGCTGACCCATCTCCTAAACCCCTATGACTGATTTTTTTTGTACTTCTGGGGGTCACCCAAGGCCTCGTGCACCTTGAGAAAAGTGACTTTGGGCTGTATCCCCAGTTCTAGCCTGCAAATGTGTAGAGAACAGATGTTAAAACTTATGCAGCAGCAGGGAGCTATAGTCTAGGGGATGCAGAAGTCAGAGATTCCAGCAGAGGCCCGCTGTGCAGGGCAGAGCTAGGGGCATGACCCTAATGGGCACGGGGCAGACAACTCCTAAGTGATTACAGGGCCCATAATCACCAGCAAGAAAGGAGGAGACGGTGAAGTCTGAGTATCTGACAAAATATGCTGTCCTGGCTAGTCTCATGTCAACCTGACACAGCCGGAGTCATCAGAGAGGAGGGAGCCCCAGTTGAGGAAGTAAGATCAGGCTGTAGGCAAGCCTGTAGGGCATTTTCTTAACTAGTGATTCATGTGGGGTCCAGCTTGTGGTGGATGGCGACATCCCTGGGCTGGTCCAGGTCCTGGGTTCTCTAAGAAAGCAGACTGAGCTGGGCAGTGGTGGCGCACGGCTTTAATCCCAGCATTCGGGAGGGTGAGCTCCAGGACTGGCTTTGTAACTACACAAAGAAACCCTGATTTGAAAAACAAGCAAGCAAACAAACAAACAAACAAACAAAAAAACAAAACAAGAAAGGAAGAAGAAAGGAAGAGAAAGAGAGAGCAACGCTGCTGCTGCTCCATGGCTTCTGCGTCAGCTCCTGCCTCCAGGTCCCTGCCGGGCTTGAGTTCCTGTTCTGGCTTCCTCTGATGATGAACTGTGACGTGGAAGCATAAGTCAAGTAAACCCTTTCCTCTCCGACTTGCTTTTGGTCTCGGGGTTTTAGCGCAGCAATAGGAACCCTAACTAGGACATATGTATTGCATGTTGAAGTGAAAATAGTCTTGATTTAGCTCTGTCCCTGTGACATGAAGGGAATGGTGACATCAGCATGGTCTTAACCCTATCTCCCCTTTCCTGTCCCTGTCACCTCTAACCCCACAGAGAAGTTTAAGCTTTAAATGAGGAGGGGTTCTTCGGTTCCCAGTGGAGACTCCAGGGTCTGGCCCTCACCACAGGAGCTCAGTCTCCATGAACAGGAACTGTGCACACACGAGGGTCAACAAGGCTGGGGCTTACAGTCAGTGTCTGGAGAGGATCGTACATCACTGTGGGTGTCTGGGGGAGATCTGGGGTTGAGACCACGCTGAGAGGGAGCCCTCCGTGCAGCCGTCGATATAGGAGAGAAACAGACAGGAAACAGACAGGAAACAGACAGGAAACAGACAGGCTCTTTCTTTCTTCTCCTGCCCTTTCTCCTGAGTCGTGGAGAACTGATCATTCTGACGACGTTACACACTTCCTCAGGTCACACCTGTGTGCGTGCGCAGTCGCACCCACAAGCCGACACGGGGGACAGCATGTGGAGGTCATGGGGACAGTTCTCCTGTGTCAGTTATCTCCTGCTGTTGTGGGATCCAGGTTTGTACTGTCAGTGTCTTTACTGCAGAGCCAGCTTGCTGGCCCTGGGCATGTGACTTCATGGTGCTTCCTCACTCTGTGAATGATCTTTACGACCTCTGGT
The DNA here is from genome assembly GCF_000317375.1 of Microtus ochrogaster. NCBI lineage: Eukaryota > Metazoa > Chordata > Mammalia > Rodentia > Cricetidae > Microtus > Microtus ochrogaster. The sequence continues at coordinate 3,640,792 of NC_022033.1, read as the reverse complement.
AGCTTCCCAGCAAGCAAGAAGGTGGCTTAACGTGATTATTCAAAGACCATGGAGGCTGGGAGAAGGGAGCTCCAAAGACTCGTGGGACCAACCGCCAACCGCCCAGTGACTTGCCTTCCTAGGAACAGGCTTGTGGCATACTTGGCTCAACATGGGGAGGGGGGGTTGTTCTTCCCCAGCTTGCTCACACCTATTGCCATCCCTTCCTTCTGGGGCTAGAGAGGTCGTGTCTGGATTAGTGAAATGAGGAACGGAATTGTGTGGATGTCCTGAATCGGGGGAGATCTGAGCACTCATGCTGGGCTGCTCCCAACTGCCTGTACTTCTGTGTTCGGGATAGCGATCAGCCACCCTCTGATGGCCCCTACAGGAACTTACACTTAACGTGTGCACATCCCCCCCCCCGTCCCCGCCCATATAATTTAAAAAAGAATCTTAAAGAAAGAAATTCAACCCTAGTTGTGGGGAGGTGACTCAGTGGCTAAAGTGCTTGTTTCCTGTGAAGACCTGAGTTAGATCCCTGTTAGCCGTGTTAAAGCCAGGCATGGTGGGTTGTGCATGTATTCCTGGTGGTCTGGACTCAGTGGCCAGCCAGCCTATAACCAGTGAGACACTCTGTCTCAAATGAAAAATGAGGGGCTTCCCTGCGGAATGACAGTACAGGTTGTCTCTTATCTGTACGCTGCACACACGGACACATACACCACACACACGCGCATGCACACATCACACTGAAACATATAGGAAAAATAAAACCAACACCAGCCCTCACTATGTTCTGGTATCTCTCTTCTTTCCCATTTTTCTCCTCTGGAGGTCAAAAGGTAAATTTGGCAAAGTTGTCTGTCAGAAGGGGAAGAATAATTTCTAGGTGTGTGCATATTTTCTTCTTACAGGTATAGACAGAGATGTAACAGGATCTGGGAAGGATTTCCCGTTGGCGAAGGAGCAAACACGTTAAAACCATAATGCACGGAACACGCGGGTTTGCCCCAAATGCTTTTCCCAGGCCTGCAGGAAGCCAGCATGGTTTCTAGTTGGTTTTCTCTACCATGAGATTCTTAGAAATCCGTGCTTTTGCTGCAACACACAAAGAGAAAAGGAAAACGAGAAAAGGAGGCTCTCTGTGGTCGCAGTGCCACCAATTAAAATATCAGAGGGAGTTCCGAAGGAAATTCTGTGTGATTTTGCCTGTGTTTCCCTCTGAAATGAAGGCAGTCCATGCCGCATGGATTGTTGTGCCAAGGTTTACACAAAGGCTGCAGGTTCAAATGGCCCAGGCTTTTAGAGGAGAAATATGAAAAGCTGGCCTCTGTCTTTTGTGGGGTGTGCTGTTCATTCCTGTGGGAGTAGGGACAGTTTTTTTTAAAGCCAAATATGTAGATTTTTTTTTTCTTCTCAAAGTCAGAATCCCTGCTTTAATACAGTACCACACTCGATGCAAACCAACCAACCAGATGTTAAGTCTGTGTCAGAAAAGCGAATTAAAACACAGCATTCATGAGTTCGCCATGGGCATCGGGCTGAGAGGGCCCTGCTTCTGTGGTGGGAAGGGGGCACACATCTCCTGGACCTGGGAATGCTCTGGCCTCAGAATGTCCCTTGGGCCTTTGCCGTGGAGAAAGTCACCTCCAGGAGCAGCAGGAGGCTTCCAGGATGCTCACTGCAGCTTTGTCTGCACAACAAAGCATAAAATGACAAGGGTAACAAGGGACACCTTGTTCTGCGAGAGAGCTGGCGGCTACAGAGGGGTCACACCATGAGCTCCTGGGTTTTGTTTGAGTGGGGACTGGGGGCAGGTGGGGGCTAGTGTGGGTTTGGGGTGGGTGTGGGTGGGGTGGGAGTTGAGGAGACAGGGGCTTGCTGCTAGGACATAGACCCCCATTCTAATGTACTCCTGCCTTCCCTCCCTCCCGGCTCTTCCTTCTTCCCCCTCCCCCTCCCTCTCCCTTTGTTTTACTTTCTTTCCATTTTATTGTTTCATTTCTTTGACTACAAAGAGAACTCATCATAAGCTCCAATGACGAAGTGTTTATCTTTGATAATTTTGTAGCAGTATATATGTTTATTTTCTGTGTGTGTGCCTTGAAATTGTTTCAAAGAAATGAGCCCATTTGGACTGCATTTCTTAGCCCCACACTGTGAAGCTCGTATTGAATTTTGAGCCATCTCCTGTGTTATTGGCCTCCCAGTGTCTATTAGTTAATATGAAATTTAAAAAGGGAATATTAAAATTAAAAGACTATATCCTTTTGTCATTATAAACTGACCAGAAAAGAAAACCTTTTGAAAGGAAGTTTGACTGTATTTAGCAAAGTCACACACGCGGGTCACCTTTGAGCTACCAATGCCGCACGTAGGACTCTTGTCCCAGAGCATCTTGGCAAGCCACAACAGTACATGTGTTAGGCTACTCACGGTGCCATTTTCCACCCTTACAAGAGGTTAGAAATGGCCTGCACATTTATAACCAGTAGATGCTTGGTCAAACAGCAGCATGAGCAAGCAGTGGTGTGTTTCGTGTCTAGAGAGAGTGAGGTGTTACGGGTCAGGGTGGGTATTTGCTTCCCTCTGTCTGTCTGCCATCCTGTCTGTCTTTCTACCGATCTATCATCTATCATGCATTTGTAATCTGTTTTTATCTGTTATCTATAAATCCACCTGTTCACTTAATTGACCATCTAGATACCTACATCTCTTCACCCAGCCATCTATATAAAGAGAAAGCTGTGATCTCCTTTAGTTTTTGCATGAAAACCACCACCATTTTAGGGAATGCATTCTGAATGGACTCGTTCCTGCACACACACACACACACACACACACACTCAGAGAGAGAGAGAGAGAGAGATCAATGTATCATCACTATCACCTCTTTACCCACCCCACTATCTGTAATATATATTCACATATATTATCTATATTTATAATATATATACATGTACTTCACATATAGTTGATGACTAAAAATCTTCTTTATAGACACTTTTAAATTAATAGATGCATAAAGGTATAAGTAGGACAACTTTCCCTGACCCTGAAGAAATCTCAGGTCCAGGGAATCATGATCAATGAATGTCGATGTCACTCTGTGACAAACTGAGGGACTTTGCAGTGGGTAGGACAGCAGGCATACCCACCTTTACCTGATCTCGATTTTCATCGTCCAAATGTAGATCAGCCGGTTGCTACCTCCTAAAAGGCAACTGGCAACACACGTCACTCCATAGAGATTCTTGAGGGAAAATTCTAATAGAAACTTGGTATGTTACCTTTCACTGCTGCCGTTTGGGAGACGGTGGGCCGGAAGGAGGTGTTGTCAAGATGGGCACCTCTCAGATGAGATATGAAGTAACTCCTAGAAGTGTCTAAGAGTCTTACTGAAGTCAGTCTACCTCAGCCCAGACAACTACTTTACAAGGATCTATAACCATAGACTGCGCTCTGAGCCATGCAGCATAGGTGTGTGAGCGTGTGCACTTTCACCAGGTACCATGCTTTAGAACTCATCCGTACCTGACTGTGTGTTCTGTTTTCTTGATGGACAGAAAGTTACTGTGTGATTAATTTGCTCGTTCTCTTGTTGGGAGACATTTGTTTCCAGTTTGTAGCCAATGTTTGTTTTTTGAGAATTCTTGTGTAACGTCTTTTTGTAGATAGATGTTTTTATTTCTTGGGTAACCTGCAAAAGTGAACTTGTCGGGATGTAAGGAAGGCATAAGGTTAGCATCCTAAAGATCTCGTGGGCAGTTTCTCACAGGCTGCCTTCCCTCTGCTCCATGGCCTTTCTAGAAGTGGGGACTGAAGGCTGTTTTCATTTTGACGTACAGGTGTGTGTGAAATGATACCTCACTTCGACTTTCTAAAAATTATTTTCATATCTAGGTTTATAGAGATGTAATCATATACCATAAAATGGATACATTTGAAGTATTCATGGAAGTAGAGAACTGTTACCCTAATCCATAGCTCCCTAGGAATTTGTCAAGTTGTATGTCACTGACTTCCCGCATACAGTTCACAGTTCTGTCGTGGTTCCTGCTGCTTCTGTAACTTGGTAGTTTTAGCCCCTTGTGCTCCCTGACTGTAGTTCTTTGAGTCCCTAACTCGGTAAGTTAAATATCCTCAAAGTTCAGAGAGTAAAAAGTACTGGAGATGAGATGCCATGAATTACATGTCGTACTCCTGAACTCACAGAGGCGTGATATTACACACGAATTACATGTCCTGAACTCACAG
>NC_022033.1:3632462-3633739 GCF_000317375.1 Microtus ochrogaster | reverse complement strand
TGAGCATCTGACCACCAGGTTTTACTTTCTCTACTTAGGGGTTCTAATTTTTTCTAAAGGTTTTAGATTTATTTTCATCTTATGTATGAATATTTTGCTCACATGTATGTCTGTGTACTGAGTGCATTCTAATGAACACAGTAATCAGAGAAGGTGTCAGCTCTGCTGTGACTGGAGTTACAGATGGTTGTGAGCCACCGTGTAGGTGCTGGGAATCAAACCCGGGTCCTGTGCAAAAGCAACAAGTGCCCTTAACTGCTGAGCCATTTCTCCAGCCCTGAAGCTGGTACTGAATGTGTGTGTGTGTGTGTGTGTGTGTGTCTGTGTCTGTGTGCTTTTACTATTCATTGTTGATATATTGAACCTTTATCATCATAAGCCCATTCTTGTATCTCTAATAACTTTGTTTTAAAATAAGTGTCTGGTATGGCCCCTCTAGCTTTTGAATGATTTCTGTCTGCCCAGTGTATCTCTTATCGTCTGTTACTTTCGAATGATTTCTGTCTGCCCAGTGTATCTCTTATCGTCTGTTACTTTTGAATGATTTCTGTCTGCCCAGTGTATCTCTTATCGTCTGTTACTTTTCTCCTCTGGTGCCATTTAATCTGTATCTTGTAGACAGCATGTAGCTGGATCTGACCCTTTAGTGGTCTGCTGCGTTGCCTGGATGGTCTAAGCCATTGATTTTTAATTATCATTATACTTGCTAGTAAATCTGCGGTACCATTCACCCTCTGTTTCCACAGTGCATGCTTACTTGTTCTCTATTCTTCCTTGGATGCTTTTGCACTGGGTTGTTTGTTTGTCTTGTTTTGAGAAAGGGTCTCACGGTATAGCCCTGGCCGGCCTGAAAACCTCTCTGTAAACCAGGCTGGTCTTCTGTCCGTAGAGATCCGCCTCCCTCTGCTTCCTAAGTGTTGGGATTAAAGGTGTGCACTAGCATGCCTGACACATTGACCATCTTTTAGTGTGACATTTCATATGTTTAATGACTGTTATTTTCTTAGTTCTTGTTCTGGGGATAACCCTATATACCTGAGTTATCAGAATAATGTGCAGAAATCACACTGACTGAGTTCTAAGCTGGTATGGACCTCACTTCTGTAGAGAACTGGTCCTTTCCCCTTCTGCGCTGTTAGATGGACCACACCTGAAATGCTCTGAGTGTGACGGTACAGCGTCACAGTCATCGCTTGGCAAGAGTCCATCTCAGGAAGCTGGGGGAATGAGGGAGGGAAGGCTTGTGGGGGAACGAGGGAGGGAAGGCTTGTGGGGGA
>NC_022033.1:3606838-3632347 GCF_000317375.1 Microtus ochrogaster | reverse complement strand
GAGGGAGGGAAGGCTTGTTCTAGGAGGTTTTGTTTCATCTGCCTTCTTAGCTGCTCTTTCCAGTTCCCTTCATTTGTTCTTTTAGATTCTTGACCCCTGACACCACTCCCTTCCTCCACGTGGCTCTTCCACACTCACGCCTCTGACTGGTGTTGCTGAGCATTTGGATCCATAGCACAGATGCAGTTGCACGCAGGTGGGGGCATTTATGCCGTCTGGTTAAGCCAGTCAGGAGATTAGGGGAAACACTCCTTCGGATGACTTTTATAGGTACAGACTTTCCTTGATGGAGCTCCTGGAACTTGCTTTTAGGCTAAAACATGCTGTCTTAGCTAGGTTTCTACTGCTGTAGGAAACACCATGACCAGAAACAACATGGGAGGAAAGGGTGGTATGGGAAGTCCTTCTGTCTATGTGTTGCTTTTATTGGTTAATGAATAAAGCTGTTTCTTCCAGTGGCTCAGCAAAATACAGCAAGGCAGGAATTCCAAGCAGTAGAGGAGGAAAGAAGGCGGAGTCAGGGAGAAGCCATGAAGCTGCCACAGGAGACAGATGCCAGATGAAACCTTACCAGTAGGCCACAACCATGTGACAATACACAGATAAATAGAAATGGGTTAATTTAAGATATAAGAGCTAGTTAGTGATGTGCCTAAGTGATTGGCCAAGCAGTGCTTTAGTTAATACCATTTCTGTGAGGTTACTTTGGGTCTGGGTGGAAGGAACGAATGAGCAGCCTCTGCCTACAAAAGGGTTTGTTTCATCTTACAACTCTCCGGGCACGCTCCCTCGTTGAAGGAGGTCAGGGCGAAACCTCCAGGCAGGAACAGAAGCAGAGTCTTAGCGGACTGCTGCTTACTGACTTACTTCACACGACTTACACAGCTGACTTCTTAGAGTGCCCGGGACTCCCTGCCCGTGGGTTGCATGGCCTACAGTGAGCTGGACTCTCCCAAATCAGTCATCAGTTAAATGCACTACAGGCTTGACCATAGGCCGATCTGGTGGGAACATTCTCTCAGTTGAGGCTTCTTTTACCAAAACGACTCTAGCTTGTGTTAGGTTGACATAAAACTAGCCAGAACAAATGTTCCTAGCTTTTCTTGCTATGAAACTCTTTTAAGAATATCTTATGTTGTATTCTACTGAAAATGCCTACAAATTCATATTATTATTATTATTATTATTATTATTATTATTATTATTATTATTATTGACAGGATCTCATTGTGTAGCCCACCCTGGCCTACTGCTTGCCATGTAGACCAGGCTGGCCCCAAACTTAGAGATCCACCTACCTCTAACTCCCAAGATCAAAGGCATGTGCCACTGTATCAGACTCACAGACCCTTTGGGAAGGTTTTTCTGACTTTATGGTTCCTAGCTAACAGTCTCTCTCCCTTCCAGCATTTAAAGTGGTGTTCCATTGCCAGTTTCCTCAGAAGAGATGTTGCCCTTTCTCTTGTCGGGCTATCTTCCCTTTTGCTATTGTTCAGATTTTTCTCCTTGTTTTGTCTCTTACTATTTTGATCTCAAAGTGTCCCGGTGTGAGTCTCCTATTTGGAGGTTGCTCAGCTTCTTAGACATGTGGTTTAAGTTATTTAAAACATTTGGGGTGATGGAGGGATTTTCGGATATTATTTCCTTTAGATTTTTCCCCCCATTCTTTTTCACTCTCGTCATCCTGGGACTTTCACTCTGCGTCTGTGGGTCTGCTGCATGGCACACACCTTGACTTCTCTTCATCCCTTCCCTTTGGGCCTCTCTCTCTGGTGGTCACAGAAAAACCAACTACATGGCAAAGGGACGTGTCTGTCCACCCAGATCTGACTACCTCTGTCAGTGAAGCCTTATCTTCTGTTCAGTCCCATGCACCACGCTGCTCTTCCCTAGACTTTACTCTGGATTCTTGTAGACAATCCCTGTCTTGTCAAAATGCTTGATTGGATTGGACGTAATGGCTGCTGTGAAGATTTTGCTGAGTCCGATAACTGAGTTAGCTCTTTCATAGGAAGTTTTCAGTCTTGTGTTGGTGACAATTTCCCATCTTGCCTACGTCCTGAAACCTGGGCGTTTTAGACAGTATATTACAGCAGCTGCAGACACAGGTTTCTCTTGCTGCAGGCCTGTCACCATTTACTTCTTGGCTGTTTTAGGATTCATTCCTCCTCCCAACCCCCACAGTTGGAGATGTAGTCACTGGGGTGTGCACTGTCACCCAAGACGATGGGGGGTTATCCAAAGGTGGGTTATGGGGTCTCTCTTGAGGGCCCCACTCTGTCTCCTCCCCCAACCTCTCTGGGAAGCTGTCTTTACTGACATCACATCAAGCTGCCAGCATCCACCAGTTGCCTGGGAAGTACTGTACTTGTTGACAGCGTCCTGGAGCACCCAGGTGCTCTGTGGTGCATTCTCCTCAATCTAAGCCCCTTTGCAGGCCGACTTTGAGGCCAGTCCTTGAGGTTTGGCCATGAGGGCTCTTATAGCTGCCTCTGCCTTTGGTTCTCCATTAAACCAGCCGGCCCACAGAGGGGCTTCTTGCTGCTGTGCAGCTATCGGCACCTTACACCCATCCCACCTTTACTGTTTATTTTCCCTTCTCTTTCCCTCTGTCTGGTTTACCACTCAGGTAATCTCGTCGGGTTTTCATGCACGATATTGCATTTTTCATGGCACCATTTCCATTTGGGTGTGTCTTATCCTTCCTATATCATTTTTTCTTGGTTATTTATATTGTCAACCTCTCACACACCATTTTTAAAATTGTCATTATTTTAAAGCCCCTGCCTAGTTGTTTCAATAGCAAGGCAGTTGTGCGGTATGTGTATCTGTGTGTGCGTGTGCACACGCATGCATGCATGCATGCATGCATGGTTTCTTCCTCTTTTAACTATAGATCAGATTTTCTTGCTCCTCCAGGGATCCTGTTTCGTCCTGCTTGCCCAACATGTTGTATCAGATGACAGTGTCTATGCCCTTGCTTTCCAGCCATCAGAGCTGGAGCGCTCTGCCAATGTTGTCCAAGCTGAGCTGGGCCTGCAGTGCAGCCCTCGTTGATTCTGCTCTCTGCCTTTTGAAGAAGAGAGCATCTTCTTTCTTTCTCTTGTCATCCCTCAGGTCCTCAGAGATGACTCTGAGCTCAGTGTAAGCGCTTTGTCAACCTCGCGCCGTCTGACGCAGGTTGCATCCTGGCTAGCTGATGTGGGGTCTCTACAAGATGCTCTAATTCTTGTGTCCCATTGAGAGGGGCTCTTCTCTAAGCTTCTTGGCTTTATCTGCAGAAAATAGAAGTGATTCTTCTCAGGGCTTTCTCAGGTCTATTCCATGTCCCAGATGTCAGAACCTGAGCTTGCAGTTACCGGCATTTCTTTTGGGTTTCATCCTTGGTCCCCCTACTTTTAGAGGACACCTGCGTCCTACCTGGGGAGGCGCCCATCTCGCTCTAGGATCCTCCTGTTTTCTTGTGTTTCTCTTTGAAGACTGGGCGGTTGCACGTCGGACTGGAGCTTCCCCATATTCTAATTTGTCCCCTGCCATCAGAATTTCACAAACATGTTAGAAGTCTTCTCCTTCCTCCGATCAGCTGGATAACATCCTCTCCAATTCGCACTCCGCACCGGGTTCCAGGCAGATGCTGGCCGTATGTTTCGGTGGTGTGAATGGAGAAATGTCCCCAGGAGCTCAGGCATTGGAACACTCGGTCCCCGGTAGGCAGTGCTGCTTGGAGAGGTTGTAGCCTCTCTAGGAGCTATGGCCTTGCTAGGGAATTGTGTCACTGGAGTGAGCTTTGAAGGTTTAGGACCTCGTCCCACTTCTTGGTCTCTCATTTTGCCAGCTTCCTGCTCTGGCCACCTGCTGCCATACCTTCCCCGACATTACAGACTTTCCTGAAAAGGCTGAGCCCAAATAAACGTTCATCTCCTGAGTTGTTTTTCGTCAGAGGATTTTACCACAACAGAAAAGGAAGTAGATGCGTTTAAACCCCGAGTGTCCACACTGAGGATAGCTTGCTCCTGGAGAGTCCGAGGTGACTTGTCTCACATAACAACGCTAAGGTTATCAAGCAGGTAACACAGGACGGCTCTGCAGTAGTTACTGCCTCGGCCCCTGACAAGTAGGAAGACATTAAATCAGGAGATCACTGGGGAAGGCTCTCCTGGCCCTACACCTGTCCTGTGTTTTCCCAGATCTGATGAGCGGGTGGCGAGTGGGATGTTGCACTAGGCTACATCCCCTAAGTCTTCAGACCCAGAGAGAAGGGAAAATGGTGAAGGTATTTGGCCACATCCTCTGAGACAGGTGTGAAAGTTGGCCCCCTAGGGCTTCTGTAGGGCTCCCTGAGAGGCTGAATTCTACCTCCCGCATGCCTGTGGCTTCTGCGACTGTGATGTCAGGTTGGCCATGTAGTGACAGACGTGCCTCTCAGTGGGAGGGGTGGGTCCAGGAAGTTGACTCAGATGGAGATTTGCTCTGCGTGCATGGATGGTTCCAGCAGGTAGATGGAGGCCTCTCTTGTCCTCCGTGTGACCAGTGACAACATAGTTTCTCTTGATTCCCTTGGAAAGGACTCTCAGAATTGCTGAGGGGATAATTTAGAGACATCAATCACGCTGGTACTTGAGAAACTCGGCATGACCACTTGCACCCTCCCTTCCCCCCTTTGTCCCTCCCTCCCTTCCCCCCTTTGTCCCTCCCTTCCCCCCTTTGTCCCTCCCTTTCCCCTTTTGTCCCTGCCTCCCTCCGTCCCTTCGTCTTTCCACCCGTCCTTCATTCCTTTTTTCACCCATCCAATCATTTTCTCATCCCAGCATCTACTGAGTGCCAGGTGTCACACAGGGCAGTGGATTGTGGCGGTGACTAATAAAATCCATCCCGCCCTCAGAGTGCTGCAGTCTGGAGGGAAGGACAGACCCGAGCCAGCCACTCCATCAGAATATAATAGGGTGCAGCAAGACTAGGCCTGGTTTAGAATAGGGGTGCCTAATGGTTTTCTGTGTACACTGTCACCTTCACCCTGAGACTCCGCGGGGAACGGCGTTCTTCAGACAAGGAGGAAAGGGTTGGCAGAAGAGGAAGAGTGCTTCTTACTTAGCAGCAGTGTGTGCCTCCCTTGTTAAGGGATGGCTCAGGTCATGACCCAGCAGAAGGCTCTCTAGCTGTGGAGAGAAAGAGATTTTGTCCTAACAAGGAAGGGGGTAAATGTGGTATCCCTGGCCAGCAGGGTTTGGTCTACATCCCTGAGGCATTCCTCTTTTGGAGAGGAATTGGGGTGTGGGCTTAGAGGCTAGGGGGGATCTCTACAGTCACCCAGGCAGAAAGAGCAGGAAGGCAACCAAGGCTGGGGATGGGAATAGGTAGGTAGAGAGACCTGAAGTAGGCTGGGGCCAAATTCCTGTGATTTGACACTAATGTATGTGTGTGTGTGCATCACACACACACACACACACACACACATACACACACACACACATTGTAGTATATTTGGCAGAGAGAGAAAGAAAGAGAGGTACATTTGTGTACATTACTTTCTAGGCATCCATGATGAATGACCTCCAATTTAGCTGCTTGACGTGAGAGATGTTTGCTCTCCCATAGCTCTGGAGGTGAGAATTCTGTAGTCAAGATGTGAGCAGGGCCACACAGAATCTGAAGATTTTAGGGAGGGTCCTTTAGCCTCTCTCTGGTGGCATCTGCTGTTCTGCAGCCTGTGTCTGCAGCATTCCAGGCACTCCCTTTGTATCCCATGTACTCCTCATGTGTCCTCTGTGCTCCTCCCTTCTGTGAGGGCAGAGTCTCTGGGTTAGGCAGCAGTGGAAGCAGAGACTGCCTATTTGTTTCCCAGCTTCCCAGACCCAAATAATCACACAGAAACTGTATTAATTACAACACTATTTTGCCAAGAACTCAGGTATATTTCTAGCTAGCTCTTATATCTTAAATTAACCCTTATTATTTTGTATTTTACCAAGAGGCTCATAGTTTGTTACCTCTTGCTTCTTGGACAGCTACATGGCAGCTGCCTCCTTTGGCAGCTACATAGCTTCTCTTTGACTCTGCCTACTCTATATCTCTTCCAGCCTGAGGCCCCCAGAGTTCATCACTTCACAGAGTCCATTGGATAGCAGCTAAGCCCACATTCCAGGAGCTGGTGAAGGAAGTTAGTGTTCAGACCATACTAGGATGGCTCTAGAGTCTCCACTGCAGCTGCCAGTGGCTTTGGAGGTCAGAGCCCAGCATAAGGACCCTCAACCGCTGGACCAAACACACACGTCAGTGCATGTGTGATAGAACCGCCTCTACTGATGAGTGTGGGCTCCTCATCTCAGAGGTCACACAGACGCTTTGGTTTGTCCAGTTCAATGCTTCCCACTGGGGCTAAGACCATGGGCTACTTGCCAATCACTATGGTGGGGTCAGGACAGCCTTTGGTGCAGACTCTGGACAATGCTAACCTTGAGCACCATGCCCCTTCCTCAGAGCCATCACTAGCCAGCTCCTGCTAAACCTCTGTGGAAGCCCCATCCTATTCAGTTTCCCTGAGGTTAGAGTGCAGGGCTCTCCAGGCCCCTTCCCCATCTCTCGCGAACAATCTGCTCCTCTCCTCGTACAGTGTGCTTACTTTGCACCTGGCTTGCTGTTTTTTGTCTTATTTTGTAATCAAGCGAAAGCATCTATTTCAAGTAGTCTAAATTGAAGTTTCATTTCCCAAATTGCAGGCAAGGCACAAGCAGTCTCCCAGGGAAACACCCACTTTAGAAAATTTACTTAGCTGTGCCCCTGGCGAGAGGGCCTTTTTCAGAGCTTTGAAACGTTCGCTGTGATTACCAACATCGCAGGGACTCTTCCGTGTCCGTAGCATTCATGGTATTTGCGATGGATTATGTTTTTCTTTGGATATATTCTGAGACATAAATTTGAACAGTGCTTCTTAAAATGTAGAGAATTGCCACCCCAAAGGGCTGTGCTGGCCTAGGATGCTCCCCCTTCACACCAAGGTGCTTGATTTCAGTGTACCCCATAAGACCTGGGGAAGGGTGCAGAACCAGCTGGGCTGAGTAAAGACAATGACAATATTTGTGCCTCTCTCCAGGCAAGTGCAATGAGTTTGTTTTGGTGCACAACACTGGGATCATAAGCTTTGTGCTTGGGCATAGAAACAAGAGAAAGTGGACGGTGGGGCTAGAGCGTAATGGTCACAGTCAAGCGCTCATTAGTATGCTGCCCGTGGACTCCAGGTTGAACCGGGTGGAAATGCCCTGTGGGAGACCTAAAGGAGGGACTGGGCGAAAGGGGTCGGTGTGAAGGAGGAACGCAGGAATGTCATGTTCTCATGAGGAGGTAGCCCAATGGGTGGTGACTGGATTGTGTTGGCATTGAGTATGGGGGGGGTCTGTGATACCGAGGGGAGGATTTTAGCTCCCCAGGGGCACTAGGAATTGTGAAAAGGCAGTTGAGACAGCCATGGCATCAGTGGTCTCAGGGACACTAAGGTTGCAGTTAATGTGGGCAGGCAAGCTGTGAGGTCCCGGATATAGCATGCTTCTCATCAGGCATGTAGAAGCTCCTGGGCCCAGAACCCCAAAGGCAGTTTGAGTGATCTTGAAAATCCATAGAGGACCTGGACTCAGAGGCTGGATCTAGAGGAGGAGGGGCCATGGGTCAGTATCTGCTGGACACCCCTGACTTTGGGGTAGACAAAGCTGGCTCCTTCTCACCTTGGCTTTGGATGATTCGGTACTCTTCACCATTTTCCGTGGCTCTTTCCTCGGCCTCACAGATACACCGAGAGTTTGACACAAATGTGCCCGGTGTGAAGATGCCCTTAGACATCTCATGCCCTGTCATCAGCTTGGGGCCTGGGTCATGGCATCTCGTCTTAGCCTGTGCCCACGTGTGCCCTGAGTCTACGCATTCCCAGCCAAACTGTGAGGCCCTTGATCTGCTGCACAGGGATATAGGGTTAGGTGTAGTGTCCCAGGGGATCAGTGAAGGGGTATAGAATGGGGAGAGAAGTGGGGTGCGGTGGTGAGGCTCAGAATGGGGAGGATAGTGGGGTACAGGGGTGAGGTAGTGGGGTGCAGGACTGATTGTGACAGCTACACTGGAGATACAGAGACAGTGAGACAGTAATAAATCGAAATACAGACTCAGAGGAACAGCGAGAGATAAGGAAGGACAAACAGACCAAGAAATACACAGACTGAGAGACAGAAACAGAGATGGGAAAGGAAGAGAGAGATAGTTGGTAGTGCCCCGCACACCCAGCAGATCAGGAGCCGGAGTGATAGACAGGAAGCATGTATCAAAGGTTGGCTGGTGGTCCAGGAGACTGGGAATCTGGGGGTCCCTCTCTATCACCCACTTTCCACTTGAGCTATCCTGCATGCACTGTGGCTCCTCACCTTGTGTCTTCTTAAATAATGTCTTGTTATTACTACACAGAAGCTCAACATTACCCTCAAATGACCTTCCAGTGCCTTTCCTGTGACCAGCCTGGAATTCCCCACCCTCCAACTTGAGGCCCAGTGCCTGAAATGCCCCAGGCAGTACTAATGGGTCTGGATGGTGGGGTGTAGATCATCTACCTCACCCCAGCTTCCTCACCAATATAGAAATATCTGCCTGCCCACAGATCAGACCTCTGGACTCCTGCTGCCCCGACCATGACCCTGGATCTACTAATGACTCACTCCAAACCTTTGCCTTCTGTATCCCTTGGCCAGCTCAGTGCCCGAGGCTGGCTTCTTCCGAGGCAGGATGGGGCTCAAAGGTGTCATTAACCGGGCAAGGACTCTAAAGGACAGGAGGACCATCTTTCAGGATCATCAGTGGCTGCAGAATTAGATTATCCAGAATCCTTACAGGAAAGTGGCTCTTGGCAAACAGGCAATAGACGTGCAGTTCTCCCCAGGAACTTTTGTGTGTGGGGGGGCTGGCTCTGTGTCTGGGCTCACTCTTGAGTTACTTTATCTCCGCTGCCCCCTTCTTCTCTGCCTCCCCCAGTTCATGGCCCTGCGCCTTTGCTATCTGTTAAACCCTTTTGTTTACCTTATTTCAGCCCTGAGGAGGGGCCCTTGTTATCGGGGTGACTCTGGGAAGTGAGGAGCAGCACACCCCTGCTGTGCTGGGAAGCCTGGGTCATCTGTCCCTCTTACACTCAGGGAAGGACCCAGGCCGCAATGATGTTACAGGACCCAGTGACAGAGTTTGGCTAGCTTGCTTCTGGCCCAGGTTGCCTATTTGTGGTAAAGAAAACGTGGTACCATTTCCACCCACGGCAACCTTTCTTCCAAGTGGGGATTCTCACCCCAGGGGTTTCCTGCCTTCAGGGTACGTGGGCAATTTGCCAAACACTTTGGCCATGATAACTGAAGTAGAACAGGAGCTCCCAAGAGCATCCAGTGGGTAGAGGTTGGGCACATGGTTGAAGCCCTGTGATATAAAGCCCCACCCCACAGAAGCCTTTGGCATGAATGCCATCAAGACTGAGGATGGACATTCTCCCCCTAGGCCCCCCTGAGACTGACCTTCTGGTCCTGAGCCCGAGCCAGAAGCTCTGGGCCTGGGAGTGGGTGTGGGATGTCAGGTGAGCCTTGGACAGTGGCCTGCTGCTCAGCCTGTGGCCTGGCGTGGATCAGCGTTTTTGTCCATGGGTTGGGTGTCAGAATCCCCTGGTGAACCGCGGCCCCACAGACTGAAGTCCATACATGGTGAGGGCATCGGGACTGCAGGCTGGAGTGTGGGGAAGTCACAGAAGCCCCATGAAACTCAGTCTCTGTTACTCTCCAAGTCTGAGAGCAGTTGCTGCAAGAAAGAGTGTGTATATTCCTGAGGGTTTGGAGCAAAGCGGAGGCTGGGAGGGGCCAGGCCCTTGGTCCCCTGAGCTGTTTTCTGGCCCTGGGCTGCCCTCCTCACCCCAGCCTTGCTCCGCTCACGCAAGTCTGTATTTAAGAATGTTTACAGATAATAACGGGCTTCAGCCCCCAAAGGCAGACGGAAGCTTCCTGGCAATTGCAGCGTTGTGAGGTGCTGGGCTAGAGGGTTTTCTCGGAGTCTGAATGAGCCAGTGAACAAGCCTGGGGCTCCTTGCCAGCCTCTGCCGCCCAGGGCACTCGGGAACATCCAGGAACTGCAGGAAAGCTGAGTTGCTGGGGAAAATGGAGACTTCCATCCAGAGACACCCCTTGACCTTGGCCATGAGGCAAGTTGAATCCCCCTCCCCGCCAGGGTGGGCATCTATTTAGGGGAGACCTTTGACCCGTGAAGGCTGAGCAAATCATTGCTGCAGTCTTGCGGGAGAACGACTTTTTCTCTGGAATCAAAGGGCTATGTGGGATTTGAGTCCGGCATATGAGGGGGGACTATTTACGTGTCCCTGTGGGTCAGACCAGGGCCAGCTCTGAGCTTGTGTCCTAGAGCCCAGAAAGAGCCCACTGGCCTTTGTTTCTATGGAATGTCATTGTAACCTATTACTTCTATGCTGGACATACAAGCTCTACCTGCATTCCTTTTCATCACGAGCTGCGGGATAATTTCCAGGAAACAATAGATTGCTTCCTTGGGTCTGCCTGTGTCCTGTTCTCAAACCATGTTTTGTGAAAAATTGGCGTACAGCACAACCTCCCTGGTGGCTGTTTCGACAGTCGTGTATAGCTGGAAATGAGTCTCCCCCTCAGGGGTTATTGTCCCCTGGGGTCTCTGCCCCAGCATTCCAGCTTGGGGATATAGGCAGGTTACTGTCTGATTCTGCAGTGAAAGCATTCAGTCATTCAAAAGTAAGGTTAGAGCCCGCAAAGGAGTGGGGAAACCGAGTCAGGGTGGTACGTGATTTTAAGTTCATGGTTTCCTAAGGCGCCTGCTGTGTTCCAGGCTGCAGGGATATTTTGACCCAGTGGGAACTGGGCATTCTGGAATCCAAGGACTTCAGGAGAAGAGTAAAGTCCGCATGCTGGCAGATTTACCCCATCCCCCGCCCCCCAACCAAAAGCTTCTTTTTCCTTAGTGGGCCCAGAAAGAAGGTCAGCTCACACACTTGGCGTGTGTGCAGTGCGGTTGGTTCTTGTGTTCTGCTTTGTGGATGAGGTACGGAACGGTGAAATGCGCACTCATTTTAAAAACACAATCTCTAGGAATAATAAATTATGTATCTAAAAAAAACCATCATGGTTGAAATTCATTCAGAAATAATCAAAGCTGGATTGTCTGGGTAGAGAGAGGATCCAGGGAAAGCTGTTTGGAAGCTGCCGTGCAGTTGTCACCTAGGTGTGACTCCTAGGTGTGACTCTTGCAGAAGTAAACATTCCCAGAATTATCTGTGAATTCACTGCTATCCAACTTCACAACTTGTACCAGTGAAGCTAAACAAGAGAAAAAGGAAGCCCCCCCTGGAAAGATGCCGGCTCTTTACATACACTGTGGTCCTTCTCTGAGTCACATCTTAAGTAAGTAGCTCACGTAATTGAAGTTTTGTGTACAGGCAATATACATTTACACACACATATCCATATATGCATTTTTCTTGTGGAAAATGGTTTGTATTAATTCCTTGACTGCCAAGGAGTGACAGCCCCCGTCCTTGTCATATACCTTCAACCCGGAGTCTGTTGTTACATAATGCAATTACCTTGCTTGTGGAGTGATGGCTCATATCATGTATGTTCAGAGTGTTCTATAATCTAACACATTATTGGGGTAGCCTGCCTCCCCTGAAGTCACACACTGTGAACCTGTGGAGCTGCCAGCAGGAAGGACCCAGCCTGAACACCCAGTCAGAACCTCTCACATAGGTGGTTGAAGCCAGTTTCTCTTGGATCCCAAGGTTGATGCTCTAGAGCCCTGGAGCTTTTGGTGCTGAGCCTGGTAGTCTATTTTTAGCTCCCTTCTTTCATGCATCTTGACATCATTTGACATGCCACAGCTGAGCCTCTTCTGTGCACGCGGTTCCTGCCCTCTGTGATCTGGGTTTTGTGGAACAAAAATAGTCCTCGGCTAAGCACGTTTATTTATTGTATATTAGATTTATCATCTGGGGGGATTTGTAATATAAATTACTTTTAAAAGATACAAAATGATGCTGGGAAGACAGCTTAGTTGTACAAGCATGAGACCTTGAGTTTGTCCCTAGAATACATGTCCAAAAGCTGGATGTGGACTTTGTAATCCCAGCACTGTTGAAACAGAGGCAGGTGGATCCCTAGGACTCCCTAGCCAGCCAGCAGAGCCCAAGTGATGAGTTCAGATCTGTGAGAGGGTCCAAGAGAAAGACTGTCCAAGAACGGCACCCAAGGTTGGCCTCCAGCTCTCCACACCAAAGCACACACATGTAAACACATATAAAGACACAAAGTAAAGCCCATCTTTTTATTTTATTTCTGTTTATCTCCTGCCCACGACCACCAAGCATAAGGACTCTTAATCCGGCCACTGGACCAGGGGACGGGGAGCCATGGTCCTGAGCTTGGAGCACCAGCATCATACAAAGCTCACCTGTGGGGCTTTTGAGTCTTAAGACCATGGGGTGGAAAGAAGAACAGATTTTCCAGCAGTCCTGGGTGATAGCTCTGGGGACGTGCTCTGTGCCCCAGATCTAGGCCACCTAGGATGACCTCCAAAATTTAGGGAGTAGAGAGCCTACTTCAGAAATAGATGGAGGAGCAGGAGACATTAGTTGCATCCTGTTCATGAGGTTGAAGGTGAACTTGAGTGGAAAAGAACGAAATGTGTTAATCATATGTGATAATTGGGGATGGGCACGGGGTGATGACCAGGAGAATCCCTTAAATTATCAGATGTGATCCTTCTGTTTGGGGAGAGTGAGGTCCGGCTGTCCAGCAAGGGGTGTGAGCCAGGCACTTGGCTCTGAGGTCCACACAGGTGCAGATGGACATGTTGCTGGGTGGGCACACAGTGCAGGGTGGTGTCACCATTTGCTGGAGCTGTGGGCTTCACATGGCTCGAGATACTTCTCTGCCCATTGAGACATCTGATAAGTATTCAAAACCCAAGATAGACCTTAGAGGCTTGGGAGAGCATCTCCGTGGCAGAGCTCTGACCAGCGTGTATGAGGCCCTGGGCTGCCTCTCTATCAAGTACAAAAACAAAAGAAAAATGGGACCTAGAATGGCATTGTGTAAACTGATGGAACAGGCCTGTCCCCACTGAGCTGCTCTGGGAACATCTGTGTGTATATGCGTACGAGCACATGCGTGCCGCATCCCCTCTGCGTTCAGGGATCTCCTTTCCTTTCCTCACTTTGGCTTTTCTCCATCTTCTTTCTTCACGTGTGCATCGTCTCCTGGTCCTCCCCGCTTCCTTCCTCCCCATCTCTGCACACTGGGCTTCCCTACCATCCGCCCCCTCTCCTGGCCACCCGACAGCAATCTGGACCATGAGGATTTTGTCTGGGGATGACCACAGATGCACTCAGAGGGAAGGTGGGTCAAGGGCAGGTTGTTTCTCCAGGGTCTTCCGTGCTGTTGCCTGGCTTGTGGGAGGGAAGCTCCAATCACTGGCGTGTGATTCACGCTGCTGGCCAGCACAGCGGAGGAGGAGCCGAGGCAGAAACCACAGGTCCGTGCAGTGGGAAACACTTGCTTCCTGCCTCATGCCAGCATGTGTCCAACCTCAGTTGCTTTTTCACACCCAAATCCACACAGGCACATTTAAGCTGGAGACACAGCGAGATGTCAAAGCCCTGGAGTCTAACAGGTCTACATGGAGACATCCATCTACAGTGCCTTTTCCTGCTTTTATATTCAAAGCTTTCATAAGACATTTTGATAACTGGACTGGTGGCCCGGGTCTCTACAGGAACACCACAATGTTCCATTCTAGGATCTGAGCCTTCAATGCAGACCTTATTATCAGCTTTCTACATTTATCACCAAGGAAGAAGATATAAATAAGTATATATTTTTTTTTGCCTAAAGCCCTCATTTTATGCTATTTCTATTTAAAATATTTTTGTTACTTCTTTGAGAATCTGTACATTGTATTTTGATCATATTCCTTCCCTTCCAACTCCCCCTAGATTCACATCCCTCCTTCTTCTGTTTCTCTAAGCCGATCAGGTTCAGTCTGCTCTTGGCCGTGTGGCCCATCCAGCGGAGAATGGTGTCAGTGTGGCCCATGTCCTCCCGAACCCGATAGCAAGCTCCTCAGTCAGCAGGGTGTGAGAGCCTGAGCCAGAGGAGGTGACTGTGGGTTAACTCTAAGGACTCAGGTTTGCAAAGCTCATGGCCCCCATCCTGCCTTAGGGTTAGGGCAGGAACCAGGCCGCTCAGGGTCGCCATGCACCTATCAATGTACACAGGGTGGTGTGAGCAGAGCGAGCACATTTGCTGACACCCCGACCTTGCCTGTTTTGCGGGGATAGGCAGCAACAGTACCCATTAACCGCCTGCTAGCAGTGAGCATTGTGGCAGATGAAAGGGGAAATAGGGCAGGGGAAGGGACTTGTCACTGTGTGGGTCGCAGACTACTGAGCCCTGACTACAGTGGTGGGGGGACACAATGAGGAGGTGACATCTGAGCAAGGACCTGATGGGGTTTGGAAATGAGCAGAGTAGATTTCTAGCTAGACAGAAGCCTCGTGAGCCGGGGACACTCCAGCACAAAGGCCCCACGTAGGAACCTGCTTGAAACAAGGAGCCCAAGGCAGCTGAAGTTGCATGCGGTCCCTGCAGAGACAGAGACAGCAGCGGCAGATCACTCTGACTTTGGTCCCAATGTGATCGGAGACACCAGAGGTTTGAAACTCAGAGTAGCATGTAGCACTGATTTAAGAGAGCCCATGGACCACCAGGGTGAGGATGGATCAGTGAGACAGGGCTGGCCAGGCTGGAGGCCACGGCTGTGATCCTGGCTGATGAGGGGCGGTCACAGAGAGGGGCATGTCTAGAAGATGGAGGTGAGCAGAGAAGGGAGGCTACGCTGCTGTCTCAGGGGACACCGCTTCATCCTCAGCCTTGGAAGAATGGGGGAGGGAAGGGAGGCTACGGTAAAGCAGTTGGGAGAAATGGAAGTACAGTTGTGACCGTGACAACTTTGCAACGCCTGTTAGACTTCCATGTGGAGATCTGTGTGGCCAAGCTGCGAGAATGGCCAGGCTGAAGGGACCCTGCAGGGCCACGGTTGTACATACGCTGAGCCTGCAGCAATACTCTTGCTCAGATTCAGTTATTTGTCCGCTGCCTGCATCCAATTTTATGAATACTTTCTTTTAATCAAAGTCCTTTTAAAAAAGGAATTCTTTTTAAAAAGGAACCTCTCATTGGAAGAGGAAAGTCAATAGCGCTGTGTCAGATGAAAGGCAGACGCTGAACAACGACACAGTGAAAAGCCATGTGTGGGGGCTGGGAGGACACTCAGTGGGTACAGTCCTTGCTTGAGGGCCTGGGTCTGTGACCCCTGCACCCACGTAAAAGCCAAGCATGGTGGCCTACACTGTAATCCCAGCACTGGGGAGAGGACAGGCAGGGACCCCAGCAACTGGCGGGCCAGCCAGCCTTGCCAATCAGTGAGCTGCAGGTTCACCAAGGGATCCTGTCTTGAAGATGGGAGCGATAAGAAGAAATACAAACACTGGCCTCCCCAGTCAGGGCATGTGTGCATGCATATCTACAGCTGCACACTCATGCAACACACACACACACACACACACACACACACACACACACACACACACACACACACACACACGCAGACACGCCAAACCGGTAAACAAAACAACACATGGAGTTCACTTTAGACATGACCTCTCTCCAAGGGTGTCAGACCAGAGGACCCTTTGAACTTTGTAAATATGGCAGCAGTAGATGTCAGGATGTCTCAGGCAACAGGGTGCCAGATTAAATCAAGGTAGGCTCCCTTGATGGTCTTAGCACTTTAGAAGAAACTGAAGAGACCCTGATGTCTATTACCGCATTTGGGTCCACAGATTTCCCAAGTTACTCTGTGATCTCTTCTGTGCCTGACCCCTGAGGAGGCTCTGAGCAGAGCATTTGATCTCTGGAGAGTCTGGGATCTGCCGTGACCCTCTGTTAGATGTTTGGTTCAATTTTTTTTCTCATCTTTGAGACAAAATACCCACTGGAAGCATGCATGGCTGCTGAGCCCTTCCTGGTATGTAGCTATGCGGTGCAGGTAATTGTTCATATTGCATTCATTGCAGGCTCACCGCCCCAGCCGCTTTGCCTGCTCCTTGAACTTGACCGGCAGTTCCCAGCCTTAAGGCCCTTGCACCCGTTGTTCCCACCCTAAGAACACTTGGCACTTTTTGTGGGGCCACACTGTTCTTTGTGTCTCCCACCAAATGCCACCTCCTCAGAGCAGCCCCCCACTGTCACCCTAACGAGCCATCTCAACTCTGGTGTTCTCCATCATTGCTTTGCTTGCTGCTGTGTTGTTTTCCATGGTCAGAACATTCTTGACATAGGGGTAGCCACCCTGACCGTCTCTGCCTACAGCATGTTGCCTAGAGCAGAAGGCCCTCACGACAATCAAGTGGCTAAAGAAGGGAGGCTTTGAGGTGTGGGGTGTGGTCTGCAGCACCCTGCTCTCACTGTCCATACATGAATTTTTAAGGTGCCAACTTCTAAGGCCAACCTGTCGCTTATGCTCTCTGCCATATGGAAGACCTCTTGTAGGGTGTCAAGGTAATTTTTTTGTGTTCCCCAAATCATGTCTCCTTTTTGACTGGGAGCTGAATGAGGATGAAGAGAGAGAGCAGGGTATGTCATGGCTTGGGTGCCTGGGTGTCCTCAGACTGGTTAGTAAATGTACTAACCAAGTAACCCTGAAAACCATATTTAGCCCTTAGTAGCTCACTGTTTTCCCTTATCCAAGTAGAGTAAAGGATTGTACATTTTTCAGGGATGTAGGACAGATTAAATGCGTCTGTTACATTTACAGTCCTGGAACCAGGCAGAAGTGGAACAGCACTTGGCAGTATCTGACTGTGAGCTGACGTGACATTGTCAACGGTAGTGATGATGATAGCGGTACTGGTGGTCATTGTGTTGGTGATGATGTTTATGGTCCTAATGATGGTGGCAGTGGTGTTAAATGATGGTGGTGGTATAAGGTGGTGATGATGGTGATGATGATAGCGGTATTGGTTGCCATTGCATTGGTGATGATGTTGATGGTCCTAATGATGGTGGCAGTAGTGTTAAATGATGGTGGTGGTATAAGGTGGTGATGATGGTGATGGTGATAGCGGTACTGGTGGTCATTGTGTTGGTGATGATGTTGATGGTCCTAATGATGGTGGTGATAGTACACTTGGCAGTCTGCCGCTGATAGTGCTGCTGGTAGTGGTAGTATTGACAGTGGTGGTCATGGTGATCATGATGATCATGATTGTGAGAATGATGACAATGATGACAGTGGTATTGACTGATGATGGTAGTGACAACAGTGTTGGTGGTGAAATGATGGTGTTATTGATGATGACGATGATGGTGATGGTATCGGTGTTACTGTTGGCAAGAATGATAGTGGTGATAACATGGGCACGAAAGTGATAGTGGTGATAGTGATGATAATTATGAATGTTGGTGACAGTGATGATGGTGGTGGTGGTGGTGATGGCGATGATGCTGACCCTAACTGTGACGGTAGAGACAGGTGACACTGTTTGAGGCAGTGATGGTAAGGGAGATGTGATTCTTTATTGTAATAGAGTTCAGCATATGGAATAGAGTGGATGTGATGAAAATTCTGGAGAGTTAGATGGAGAGCTAGGACACCGGCTGGATTTCTGGGGTCTGAACCGTCTTTGTCAGTGGTGTCAAGTGGTTGGAGCAGACTCACACTACCGGAATCCACGCAGGCTGGTGGCAGCATTGCTCTTCCTGAGTGTGGCCTGCAGCCTCCCAGAGTGTCAACGAGGCCTTTGGAGCTGTGAGTCTCACTTCCTCGGTGGCACAGGCCCCATTCTCAGATTTCCAATCTGTTACACATCGATCCTTTCATGGATGTGGAAAGGAACACCATCGACACACTCCTCTTAGGGGTGCAGGAATGCGCACTGGCACCAACCAAATGTTTACCTTGTTGCTACTAGCAATACCTTCCAGGTGGGCACTGATCAACGGTCATCGTTGCTGTCATTAGCATCATCTCTGCCAACATTGTTACTGCTACCGCCGTCACTGCCACCGTCAACAGTGGCACTATCGTGCTACAGGGAAGCATCAGTGTAGTTGAGACTCACATTGCAGAGTCCCCCCGACCCCTGCTCCGGCCAAATGGCCATTGTCCCTTGTATCTTTAGCACACTGAGTGTCCACATAGAGAAGGATGTTTTGCTTATGACTGGAGCTGTCTTTGATACCCAGGACTGGCTGTTTTCCCTCATCTAAGCAGAGAACGGCCCCAGGCAGGCAGCCACGAAAGGGCCCAGAGCCTTGCCAGGATGTAGTAATTGCATTGACTTGTGTCCATGGTGTGTATTTTGTGGCTGCCTAACATTTCTGGAAATTGATTCTGATATTCCTAGCAGAGTCCAAATGTAAAGCTCTTCCCATAGATGTGTTCATTTAGGTGCCTAAGATAAGTTCCTTAAAATACAAGTTATACAGTTAGTGCATCTGAATATATTCATACATCACAGAGGTGGTGCCAGGAGGAGTCTTGACACTTTTGCAGAGTACTTTTGCTGGAACTCAGGTCAGCAGGTGGCACTAGAGGGGGTGTAGAAGTTTGGGGTCACTTGGGGCCATGTAAACTGTTCCACTCATCCGTTGGTAGGGTCAGCTTCCTTATCACCAACCCTTGCAGTATGAGATATCACAGAAAAAGACAGAAGAGTTAGACCAGCTTAGGTATTGTATCCAGGAAGTGGGACGAATTCTCTGTTCGCAGGAGTTGCTGGCAGGCTCAATGTCCAACTTTAATTCAAATCTCCATGCCTTGCTCAGAACCTAGCCAATGCCTTGACACACGCAATCATGTGTCTTCCATTTGCCTGGCTCTGTCTTTTGTTTCATCCATCACATCCCTCATAAAAATGGTAGGCGACCTTCCAATTCAATCCCCCCCCCCCTTTTTTGGAACATTGTGGGTAATGGATCAATGGTGAACAGATAAATAATGACAAACTTCTAACCATGAGATCTTTGCACATGGTCAGGACAGAGGGGCAAAGAGCATTGTGGGACACCAACTTTGTTCTCCAGCTCGGGCTGGGTGATGTCACACTTGTTCCCAGCATTAATTTCTATTCTTTGCCGGTGTTGAGATCTCAGACCTCTATTTCAGATACAACACAGAACTCTCCGAAGCTCATATTTGCATCCTGTGTGGGCCGAGGTGCCTGGCTTCATTCTTGCTATATATACCCAGCATCTCCTGGGTATTTTTAAATGCGTCTCTGCAGAGCCAATTTCTTTGTCATGTACAGCCTCATCACTGTACCGATGAGTTGCCATGTGGTTTCCAAAGTCCTGGGGGGCAGATGGCACACAGGCCATGCGTGTTCCTAAACAGGTCCCATGCTCCCTGCAGGCTACAGGGCCACCTTGGAGGGAGGATAGGGCTCAGGTTCTGAGCTGTTTGTGCCCTCTTACAGGATGCCAGGGCACTGCATGACTTGCTGCTGCGTCCTGTGATCTGAGAGCCACTGTCCCTCTGTTTGCACCTTACCTTCAACCCTGTCAAGTCCTGCCTCCTAGTATTCTGCAGAATACAGATCATTTCTGTCTATTTTGCCACCTCTGCCTACCATGCTGAGGAATGACCTCCAGAAGGCTAAAGAGGCATCTCAACCCTCCTCCTCTATTAGAACCTCTAACTGAGTCTGTGATGGGTAACTGGGGCAGCCTTTGTGTGCATGTGTGTGTTCAAGTGTGTATACATGTACGTACAGATGCAGGCGTGTGTCTGTGCACGAAGAAGCCAAAGATCAACAACCTCAGGCATCCTCATCCTCTGTCTTTGAGATAGTGTCCTTTAGTGGGATCTAGGGATCACCAGGTAGACTAGGTCCAATTCCAGTGAGCCCCAGGATCCTTTGTCTCCACCCCCCTCCCCAGCAATGGGATGATGCAGCAAGCATTTGACAGTTTGACATCACACCTGGCCTTTTTTTAAATGAAGGTTCTAGGAATTGAACTCAGGTTTCATGCTTTCAAAGCCATTGGTCTACAGTTTCCCACGGAGCTGTCTCCCTAGCCTGGGTGTAAGCAATTATATCTAAAGTGCCGCTGGGGCTGGGTCCTCATGTTGTCCCATGCCCGTGTTCCCACACGGCTTCAAATTCCTCAGTAGCCCAACCAGCATTTGTAAAAAAGGAAACAAACCAACAAATGACATCCTTCAAATAACGAGACCTCACTCGCCACCACACCACACTTCCCAGCTCCTGCAGCCGGCCGATGGCCTGTTCCTCTAGCCTAGTGACCTAGAGATTTGCTCTAACCAGTAGAGTTACCAACCAGGTAACTCCACCCCCCTTGCTGTGACCAGCAGGCCTGTGCCCAGCTGTGTCCCGCTTGGCCTGGCCTTTCAGCGGCTTCCCTGCACCTCTCCCCGTTCAGCACGGCTTCTCCTCGGGGTCCTTGGTCTGTGCTTGTCCTGCCGGGCACTCTCTCCATTGCCGGTGGTTCCTCGGGGTCTGGATAATCCCCCTCTTACCCACGGCAAGTCAGTTTTGCACAGCCCAGCTCTTGCCTCCTTAGACCTCAGTCCTAGATTTCAGCATGGGTCATCCAAGGGTGTGGTCACCTCACGCAGGCAGAGCCTTGGTTGGCACTGTGTAGAGTCTGCCTATCACAGAGACGCTCGCAGACCAAGGGCAGGGCAGGCTGTGTCTTTCTTTCCTCATCTCTCCTCGTCAGCCATTTCTCTCCCCACTAAGCACTGCATGGTCTGTGACTCCATTCCCAGGTTCTGTGGGAAAGGAATCACTCCCAGCCGATGCACCACACCCCGCCTCTTGTCCCAGCAACATCAGGTGATCAGGCTGATTGAATTCAGAGTGAATGCCGAGCTGTTCTGGGTCTTGTAATGCCACCGAGACCCTTCAGAGACACCCAGCTGTCAGGTTCAGATGAGACTCATGGCCATGAAGGGCTAGGATGACGTCCTGGGACCTGGGGCTGGCCAGAGTCAGGGTGATTCTAGAAGGTCTAAGGGAAGTCAGGGCCAGCTCAGCATTAGATTCCAGCCAGCGGGGCCTTTGCTCAGGTGAGGGAAGTGGCCGAGGTTGGACTGTCATAGTCAGAGACAGGGAGGGTGTGAAGTCACACGCCCTACAGCTCCGCTGTCTTCTCTCACGGAAGCTGCCTCAGGTTGTCAACGGGCCAATGTCCCTTCCCCCTTTTTGTTGTATTCTGTCCGATTCCTTCAGGTTTGTGTGTTAGGGATTCAGACCTCAGTCTGAGATAAGGGAACCACTTGTTTTAGTTGATGCTAGCAGATTGACTGCTCTCAGACATTCTCAGCAGACAGACATTGTCGTTTCTATGGGGGTAAATTTATCTGGGCCTTTCTTTTATGACGTCTGGGTTTTGTGTTAGAAGGGACTGCTATACTTGAAGAGGGTTTTAAAATGCCTTCTTTTAGTTTTATTTTAAAATGTCTTTTTTAATATTTAAAACTTTGCTCAATCTGGAATTTATTTTAAAATGAAATGTAAAAAGTGCATTCAGAACTTATTTTTATTTTTCTGGTGCTACAGACAAAACTGGGGACTAGTGCCCTGAAGTTCTAGCCTCAGCCTCTGGTGACTGAAGACAGGCTGGCCTCAAACCTGACACGCCCCTGCCTCGGTCTCCCAAGTGCTGCGATAACAGGTGCCTATGGCTGTGTTTGACTTCACTGGCTTTCATTAGAGACTCTCAGCAGGTGCTCTGAGTCCATCCACTGACCAGCACCCCGATTCTGTCACCTCGACTCCCACATGATGCTGGCCGGCATGTCTTAGCTACTCCCTGAGGTCTGTCTGTTATTGGAATGTTTGTGTTATAATCTTCACACCCTATTTATATGCTTTTGTAACTGAAAATCAGTTCTTCCCCTTTCCCTACCCCTTCTTATTCATTTTAAGTTTTACCTTATTTATGATGTTTCTTTCAAATCTTAGAAAACTTGATGGACTTTTGGTCCTATGGGAATCACTGAATTTTAATGAGAGAAGGGTGCCCTTCTCTCATTAAAAGCCTGGCCCCTTTTCCTATCAAAGTGATGCTGTATTTGGGGTAGCTGATAAAGGGAGGAATCCCAACCCCTCCACCTTTATCTTTCCCCTCACTCAGAGCCTCCAGCTCCTAGCCTTTCATCTGTAGGCAGGCTGTGGAGACATGACCTTGTGCATGCATGTCTAGTGACCGCATCCTGTGACTTCATTGTAACCCCTAGTCACAGCAGCCCTTTCTGACCTGTTGTGCAGAAGGCAGAGCCAAGCTAAGGGTTTCAGGTGCATTCTCTCTCTGTTCCCATTCTGAGACAGGCCACAGTATAGGTGACTAGAGTCAAACGTTCATTGTGTATGTGTGCATGTTCCTGTGTTTGTAAAGGTTATGATGTGCACATATGTGCATGTGTGTATGTGTGAGTATGTGAGTCTCTCTCTCTCTCTCTCTCTCTCTCTCTCTCTCTCTCTCTATCAGGTGACTTCTTCCAGTACCACCCAATGTTTTTTGAAGGGGTCTTCCACTGGCCTGAGCAGGCTAGACTGACTGGCCATTGAGCTGGGGGGGGATCCACCTGTCCCTACCTCCCCAGTGCTGGGATTGCAAGCTCACACAATCATACCTGGAGTTTTGTACTTGGAATCTCATGTTTGCGAGGCAAATTCTTAATCCACTGAGCTACCGATCTAGCCCTGCAACCCCATTCTCTTACAGGGTTTACTCCCCCGGCTCTACAGGAAACTTCTACCACACTCTGGTTGTTTTTCGTATTGAGGAAGCAATGTGGGCCCAGCCTGAGAGACAGAAAGCCTTGCAGGCAGCACCGTGATGGAGCCACTGGTCTATAATGAAAATGGTCAGATTGGGCGGCCACTCAGAATATCACACAGCTCAGTTGGAGGCATCCTTGTTTGTATTCGCTCTTATTCTGCGTCGGTTTATGAATAGAAAGCCCTCTGCCCAGTGGAGGTTTGGGCTGTCCCTCACCAGGGCCCTTGGAGCTGGGGTGTGAGTTTGCGTGGGTTCCGGTGACCTCAGAAGAGGAGGAAGGCGGAAGGCTGTGCCAGGTGATATCTCGTCACACCCCGCCCACCACCATTCTCCATGCAGCCTTTTGAGGCGAGTGGTCCCACGTTATGAGGGAAAAAAGCCATCCCAGAGATGCCCGGAAGAGCTGGTGCAAGGATACATAACCTGCCATGCATCCCCTGGGCTACGCCTGCCCTTGTGCAGCTGACATGCAAGTGCCTGGTGGAGACTCTCAGCTGCACCCAGGGGACCTCTGCAACTCACAGATCTCCAAATCTGGATCTTCCCCATCTGCAGAGCTCAGCAGCAGGAGAACCTTTCTTTGCTGGGTGGTAACACACAGCAGGTCTTAGACGAGTGCTCTTGGTGACGTGGTTTTCGTCATTATCCTAGCTACTGATGGTTAAGACACCATCAACCTGAAGACGGAGCTGTGAATGGAGGTTTCTCTCCCACCCTCCAGTTCCCAAACACTCAGGGGCTTAGTATTAAGTAGAATTGTTTGGCCAATGGCTCTGGCATATTACTGAGTAACTCTCACAATTAAATTAGCCCATTTTTATTAATCTATGTATTGCCAGCTGGCTGTGGCTTACTGGTAATGTTCTGGCATTTTACTCCTTTGGTGGTTATATGATGTCTTCCTGACTTGGCCTTCTTTTTCTCTGTATCTCTGGATTTCCTGCCTAGCTATGTTCTACCCTGCCATAGGCCAGAACAGCTTTATTCATCAACCAATAAAAGCAACACGTACTCTCAGCATACAGAAGGACATCCGACATCATAGAACAGACTACAGACTGTGCGGGAGGTCTGCTGTATGTCCCAGAAGTGCTCTAGGCCTTGGAGGATGCTGGGATAGTGCAATGGATGACAGTTTGGGGTCAGAGTTCACTACCCTGGCTGTGCTAGGTGTGACTGAGGACAAACTGTCGGCTGGGCTTCCACAGTGTTTGGCTGTGAAACCCACCCAGCCCCACCTTTTCAGTGTTTGGAATATTTGTTTCCTGGCTGGTGGCAGCCTGTGTGGCTGTCTAGCTGAACGGGATAGGCATTTGAAGGTTATACCGAGCACCAGGTTCCAGCCACTCTCTGTTGCTTGTCCCGCTCCCCTGTGGACAGCTTCTTCCCTTGCTCCTTGCTCCTACTGCCAAGATTGCTGCCTGTTTTTCCCCCAAGAGTGGACCGAGCTACCAAGCCTAAATAAAATGTTCCTCATTTAACTAGTTTCTGTGAGGTATTTTGTTCACAGAAGTGAGAAAAGTAACAGAAAAATGGTACCCAAGGAGTGAAGTCATTGCTGTGACTGCACTGGCTGGTGCTTGGGTCTTGGGAACCGGCTTACAGACGGATTGCTTTAGAGATGCGGGCCGAGGGTAAGAGGTAAGGTCTATGCAATGGGTGTTTCTTGTGTGAGCCAGGACTAGCATGAAGTTCCAGATGGAAGCAGGAGCTGTTGCCAATTTGGCTAGTGGCCGTTCGGGTTCCATTTTGGGAAATAATTCAGCTATACTATGCTTGTATCCTGGACACTTGAGTGCAGCTGAATTAAAAGGTCATGAACTATGTTTATTTGCTGGAAAAATTTCAAGGCAGCCTAGAATCCAGGCTGCAGCACGGTCATGACTAGCTGCTTTTGGCCAGGTGTACATTGAGCACTGGGAAGATTTGGAAAGCATGTAGTCTGAGCAGAAAGAGGGTTTATTTAAAATCGATGACAACATGGTGGGGGTTATAGAGCTCAGTGTGGTTACAAAGAAGGTTCGCGCGTTGAAGCTTGGGGATGCAGGGAATGTGCTTGACAGAGATACCATCCATGGAAGGTTCCAGCGTATCAAAAAGAAGAGCTACAGGAAGTCTTCCCTGTAAGCAGAGGGACCCACATAAGTGCTGCGTACCCTGAAGACACCCAGAAGCTACTGCAGCCATGCTTCAAGGGGCCCTGCTCCTTCTTGAGTTGTCAGTCAAGCTTGGCATCATCAGTGTGGTGCTGGTATTGCGGGCATAACAGAATTACAGGATTATGGAATGGAGGCTTTCACTAAGGTTTTTTTGTTTTGTTTTGTTTTTCAAAAGCCCAAAGATCAGGCAATGTATGGCTGGATCAGATTCCCTCTGGGAAAGCCTTGGATTACGCTGTATGTAAGCGTGGACAGTGAAACCTGGTGGGGATCCATGCTGGAGATGCCAGGGTATGTGTCACCTGCTGAGAAAACTTCAGTAAGTTGAGCCAGCAAAAGAGAAAGACCACCTGTGCTGCAGGTGCAGGGCATGCAGGTGGGACTGCAGAAGGCAGGACATGCAGATGGAGCTGCAGGTTGCAGCACATGCAGATGAGGGTGCA
>NC_022033.1:3594453-3606443 GCF_000317375.1 Microtus ochrogaster | reverse complement strand
CATGCAGGTGAGGATGCAGGTGATAGGAGATGCAGGTGAGGGTACAGGTGGCAGGACATGCAGGTGACCGGACATTCTGCTAGGGCGGCTTGATCTCATTGATGCTCACATCATGATACCACACACCACGTGCTCTAGAAACTGGACATGGAGTTAGGAGGCTTCAATGTTTTCCTTTCTAGGTCTGGACTTTGCTCTGGCCCAGTCAGTCCTTGCCATCTCCCTGATCCTCCTGTTTTGAGTGGGAATGCTTACCCTGGTTCTTACAGAGAGAGCATGGAAATTGCATTTGGCTCTCTGAGGACTTGGATCGTATAAAAGATGGGATTACAGTGTTGGGACTGTTAGGACTCTGCTAACTCTCGAAGTTGGATTCAGTGCATTGCTATGAGGCATTGACGGTCAGGGCTGGAATGATCATGTCTGAATCTGAAATTTCCCGTGTAAGCCCATGTCTCCAATGCTTGTTCCCCACCTGGTGGTACTGTCTTAGAAAACCATGAGGCTGTTAAGTGGTGGGGCCTGACTGGTGGAAGTCAGTCCCAGAGGCAAACCTGCGGGTGGTAATGTGGCCCTGACACTGGCCACCTTCCTCTTCCTGGGCATGTATGACATCAATTGCTTTGCAACAGGTTCCTGCTACCATGCACACTGCCTGGCCCTCCCTGCCATGGTGGACTGAGAACCTCTGAAACTGTAAGCCAAGTAAACCTTCTCTGTAGTCATATCTGTTAGGTCTTTTGGTGACAGAGATGAGGAAAGCGACACCAGCCAGGAGAGAGGGTCTTTATGCTCACATGCCCTATGCTCACACTCATTCGCTCTTCGTGACTTGACTCACAGTGGAAGTATGCCAGAGCAAAAGCATCATCTACGTCCCTCCACCCAGAGTGAGGGTCGTCCCTGTCCCTGTGTCCTACCACCCACAGTGAGGGCCATCTGAGTCCCTCAACCCATCTAGAGACACGTCTCTCCACTCTCAGCTCATCACAGTATGTTTCCCTATCGGGCACATGTGATACAGTGTCTATAGATAAAACTGTAATTGGGGCTGGAGTTATGGCTCAGTGGAAGAGCGTTGCCTCCCATACTTGAGGCTCTCATTCCAGTCTCCAGTATTGCAAGAGAAACTGAGGCAGAGCATGAGAAACAAAATCTCCTGCAATTGAACCCTTCACCAAAGCTATACCATCATTTTAAAAGATTATTCTGTAAACATATTCTTATTGCTAGAGCATTTGGAGGGTGAAGAATTTCTCACATCCCCTTAGATGTCCAGTTTCTGTCAGAGATGGAATAATAAATAGTACCTGCCTCATAGAGGTTTGCTTTGCTTTGTCTAGGGAGGGGCAATGGAAGCTCATTCTCTCTGCATCAGTTGTAGCCTTTCTCCAGCTTACACTAACAGGGAGGAGAGCCATCACTGCTGCGCTGTCTGTCCGTAGGTAGCTGTGCTAGCATGCTCTGTGACTGCCTCAAACGGAAAGCAAATGCTGGCAAGGCAGGGCGTGCTGAGCCCTACGGGGGCTGGGGACACGTGACACAGATGGGACCAGGGCTGAGATGCTGCCCAGGCAAAGCGCTTGCCATGCAGGCCTAATGGCCCCGGAACTCATGGGAAGAGCCGTGCACAGTAGGACATGCACCTGTCATCCGAGCATGTCCATCCTCCTGGGAGAGAGGAGGAGAATTACACTCAAAACAGCCTGGCTTACACAGGAGTGGACAGCATGACAGATACTTTCTCAAACCAGGTGGAAGGCAAGGACCGCCACCCAGAGGTTTTCCTCTGATCTCCACAGGCCGTGCACACATGCACATATAGCACACATATACACATGTAAGCTAATTTTAACAAGTAAATAAAGGATGAAAACAGGCCAGTGGAGCCATCATCTCCGAGTGGCATCCCAGCCTTGCTCAGCACCAAGCCGTGCACAGCCAGTGTCTACCAGGCCCTCCAGAGCCCATGGAGAGGAGGTCACCATGGATACTAGAGACACACGGAGGCCTCTTGACCCAGTGTATAGGGAACTCTGGCGCTTCCTTCAGGGGACTGAGTGAGTGTGGCATCTACCTCGGCTGCCCCTTCCTGCCATCTGCCTCCTTGAGTTGCTTCTCACGGCGGCATGGTAAAATCAGCTCATTCAGGCTCTGGGCATTTGTATGCTAGCCGGTGTCACCGAGAAGGTGCAGGGTGACTTGGGGAATACTAAGGAGCAGCCCCCACCATAATTCTGTCCTGCTGGGCCTCTGGGGCAGTTGCCTGAGGAGAAGCTGAGCCAGTGGTCTTTGTGGAGGGCCTAACTAGCATTGGAGTGTCTGAGGCTGATCATACCCCTGTGTGATGAGGGAGCTTGAAGTCAACTTCCTCAGAACTTTGAGACTGGTTGACTCTAAGAGAGACTCCTGGGCTTCTTCTGAGAAGGCTGGACCATGGGGAGTCAGAGGATGAGGTAGAAAGTGTCTGCCCTCTTGAATTCTCATCAGGGTTCAAAGTAGAACTTCCTTCCCACTTCACAGGTCATAAAACTAAGGTACGGAGGGTCGGAGGGTCGCAGTCAATTATCCAGGTTTGGCAAGGAGCCCCACAGCCCTTTCCAGGGCCTGTCACAGAACACAGGCATACGTGCCCAGGGAAACCTTCTATTCTGAGTCTACAGGGCGTGGGATCCAAGCCTATTTTGCTGATTGCTTTTAGAGACTGATTTCAGAGAGGCACACCATGAAATAAGTGGAAAGGGTGCTTATCCTCCTGTCTTAGGGTCTCCTGCCATGAAGAGATGCCATGACCATGGCAACTCTAATAAAGAGGTGGGAAGGGAGAGAGGGCCACAGTCACAGAGTCACCAACCAAGAGTCCTAGAGCCAGAAAGGCTTGGGCCAGGCACAGGTGTGGCATCCTCCTGTGAGTGTTGAATTCTCCCAACATACCTGTCTTTATCAGATGCTACTCACTCTGGGGTATTGCATGGTCCAAGTCCTCCACCAATACACATCCTTGATTCTTGATGGCAATACCTGTGTGTCATTCAGTCCTTGTGACTCAAAAAGAATCCTGAGACCTTGCTATGATGTTAAAATAAGGTCTCTCGTTTTGTGGGCTTCAGTATTTCTATATGTTCTGATTCTTCTCAGATCTTAAAGCTGGGTATCAATTTGGTTCAGCAAATAAATTTCTTTTCCTCCCTTCCTTATGTTTGTTAAGAAAGTATTCCAGCAGGCAGCTCATGTCTGTGCCCAAACATCTAAGTGTCATGAAAATATTCATGTTGTTTTTATGGGTTCAATGTTACCGTCACCTTTGTTAGATAGCGCGTAGTTTGCACAGTAAGCTTATTTTCTGGTAGATCAGTTCTCCTTCCCTGAAACCACTGTTACTTTTCCTTTTTGTATTCCTTGGGAATATATCCAAGTCATTCATGCTTTGTGCCTGTGTGTATCTGCATACTATCTTGGGCCTTTCTTATTATGTGTGTGACAGATGTTCATGTATGTGTGAATGTGTATGCCCGTGCATGTTTGGAGGCCAGTGGATGGTATCAGGTATCTCTCACAGAACTTGCAGTGCTGGGCTTGCAGGCTCATGGGTGAGACCAAGCCTAGATGTTTACAGGGTGCTGGGGCTTCAAGCTCAGGCCCTTACGCTCTCCCAGTAAGCACTCTTACTCACTCTTACTTACTCCACAGCCCCTCTGCCTTTTCCTACTTCCCAACATTTGTTTGTGCTCATGCCAGGCTGCCCTCTCCAGTCTCTCATTCTTCTTCCCATGCCGCCCGGAATATGCTGTGGAGCTGAGGAGCTGTGCTCTTCTCCGTGTCTGCTGGTGGATGCTGAGGCCGTTACCCAACATGTTTCAACACATTAGTGAATGTCTTTGGACCTGTGTTTCCCATGTATCCTTGCTTTCAATACATGGTTTATTTACAAGATATATTCTGATGACTGCAACTGCTGGGCCAGCAAAGGGATCTGCACACTTTAAGATTGGTGAGAATATAAGTATATATATATATATATATATATATATCCCTGAGGACAGTGGTGTCACAGATATCTGCGATGATCATACATTAACAGGGGCACTTTCCCAACCCCCTCTCTCAGATATTAGACACTCTAAAAGAGGAAGATTTAAAGACAGAAGCCCTCTTTGATTGAAATTCAAGCCTATGCCCAGTCAGGAGTTGGGGTGAAACTGAAAGTGGTAAGCCTGATGTCAGAAGGGTTATGCTGGGTGACATCACAAATTTTATTTTCCTGGGCTCTGTGCTTTTGTGGGTGCTCACATTTCTTTACTCTTTTTATGGCGTGTATTATCATGGCAGATGTGGGTGAACTTCACCACCTAACCGATGTAATAAAATTTTGTACAGTAAGTTATGATGTGTTTAGCCACTCCTGTGTGTGCTGGCAGCAGGCTGGGTGCTGGGCGGGACCCCCTCCTGCCTCACAGTGTCCCAGCAAGGTTGAGCCTCAGTGCTTGCCCTTCTGTTTCACAGATGAAAAAACAGGTTCAGAGAGACGACATCTTCTAGCAGGAAAGAACAGACTCGTATCAAAGAGATGCCACACTCCTGCCTGCCTGACTGTCCTTTGACTAGGACTTCCTGCTAGGGAACTACCTGTTGGCCAAACCCTGGGGACTCCAGTGACTCTGAGGGTTTGCCAGACAAGTTAAAAAAAAAAAAAAAAGAACTTACTTTTTATAGAAAGCAGTTTTCAGTTTATACAAAAATTGTGCAGAAAGTGAGAAGCCTTATACAGCATCTCTCCTTCCAGCTGCTGCTGGTCACTGACATCTTACGTTGTGCGAGACAAGGGTGCCCACATTGATAATAATGGACCAGCATTGACACGTGCGGACTGAAGCCCGCAGTCTTCGTTAGGGCTCCCGTAAATGTTGCCTGCTGGATGAACTTGGACTAATGTGCCTTGTCCTGTCGTGGACACAGCGGTGTTTTTGGCCCCCAGAAACCTCTGGTTTCCACCTGTCTCTGCCCTCCCCCTCCTCCAGGCTTCTGACAATAATAATCACTGTATTGACTTTGCCATTACTTTGATGTTTGCAGAGTTTGGCAAAGTCCAAGGCTTGCACTAGTGTAGACTTCCCTGGTTGTCATTTCACCAGTGCTGTGCCCCCCGGCCCTTCCCTGTCCTTTGGTGTCTCTGCAGCTCTTCTCTCCTCATGGCTGACTAATACTCCATTGTCTGGACACAGTTCGCTTCTTCATCCACCCTTGGGCAGTCATCCCGGCCTCTTGTGGTTTTGAGGTTCAGACCTTTGATGCTTTCAGGATGGTTCAGATCTTTGATGCCCACTGCCCTCATGTCATTTGTGGGTCTCCACGTCTATCGTGGCCTCCCCTCCTAGCCCAGGTTCCTGTTATTCTTCCATACCACACATAGATGGTAACAGGTCCCCCTTGCTAGCCCTTCTCTCTGTGGTGAAGTTCCACCCTGGCCTCTGAATATTTGTCTGGCTACCATTAAGATCTTCAGGTTGGTGACTGCCCTCACCGTTCATCCAGAGAAGAACGGACCACACCCAGTGGGGAGAGCCCTGTCTCCGGAAGCTGTATTCCGTGCACCTGCTGGGGGCTGGCCCCAATAGCTTCCTCCTATGGAACTGCAGTGTTGTTCTCCACTTCCATATTGCAGGAATGTGCAATTTAAATGCAAAGAGCTTGCACTTAAGTGCTCCTTCTTGCCCCAATGCTCTAGCCTGCACTTCCGTGTGTACGTATCCTGCGTGCTGTGCTCCTCGGTGTAGACGGGCTCCACACGGATGTTAGCTTTAGGAAGGTCCTAAAATCGATGGACACACATTCCACGTCCTCTCCAGTCTTTCTGGGCATGGTGGCCTTCCCTCTAATGTGACTGACTGCAGCGAGGGACGGTCTGAAGGTATTTTCATGAGGACATTGAGTCCCTGAGATCACCTGGCCCTGAGTCATGCGTTTATTTTCAGCCCTGGTCTTTTAAAAGGTCGTGCGGATTTTTCAGATAGAGTTTATGTGTCATTGTCTCACTTTCTCCTCGCCCATTCTTGGTTTTAACAAAGGGAGTTATTTCGGGGGACATAGGCTCCCATGCAGCACAGCCAGCCCAGAATAGCACTGTGCAGGCCTGCTGCTAGGGTCCTTGCCTCTGCTGCTGGGGGACGACTGGGTTCTAGGTAGGAAGTATTGAGATTTTTTAACCAAAGTCTCATTTCCAATTATGCAAATAAACCATGTGTATGATGGAAATATTTTCAGATAAGTGCAAGAAAGAAAATCATTTTTATCCACAGTTTCTCTAAATATCGCTAACACCCCACAAAGAGTTGTCTCTTTCCCGAAGAGTGCATGCATGCCTGTCTGGTCTCGCCAAACTGGAAGCTGCATGCAGGCAGTGGCCTGTCTGTTCTGCTCATTGCTCTGTAGACAGTGTCTGCCCCTGAGCAAGGGCCTGGCATCGGGTTATCGAATGAGTGAAACTTGCATGTATGCGCCACATATTGAAAAACAACTTGGAGAGTTCTCTATGCTTGATTTTTTAATGTTCCTTTCACTGCATACCAGCCGCTCTCCACATCAGCTTTCTTTAAGTTTGAGAGATGGCTCAGTCTGTAATGTACTTGTACTATTAATACCTGAGGCTGGTCCCCCAGGACCCATGTAAAAGGACCCACGCAGAGGCACATGTCCCTGTCCTCACAGTGCTGGAGAGGTGGAGACAGGAGGATCTGCGCGTTCACCTGCCAGCCAGCCTAAGCTCTCATTTTAGTAGGAGACGCTGTCTCAAAATACAAGGTGGAAAGAGATTGCAAAAGACCCCTGCCACTGAGCTCCGGTTTCCTCACGCATGACCATACGCGTGCATAGCCCTCCACATGCACACACATGCTCATGCACATTAACACACACACATGCTCACATGCAAAATAAATACAATATCAGCAGCTTCTTTGACATTATGATCTTCGTTTTAAACAATGCTTTTTCATTCTTCGAGAGTTCATGCCACGTAATTTGAACACATTCCTTCCTTTGCCCAACTCCTTCACTAACCACCCTCCTCTCTCTTCCCACCAAACTTGGAGGGATTTTTTTCCTCCTTTGTTTTACCTGATTGAGTCCAGTTTGTGTTGCCCAATTAGTCTTGGACGTGGGGTCTGTCCCAGCATATGGTCCCCTGCCAGAAGTCACTAACTAGAGAAAGCTGACTCTGTCTCTCGCCCCCATTAGCTAGAGCATGTCAACAGCTCCTCCTCGGTTGTTGGAGGGAGTTCATGCCAGCCTGTCCCCCGTCTATACTGGGCTTTTGTCTGGGTTGAGCTTACACAGGCCTTGCAATGTTGTCCAATCCCAGTGTGTTCATCTGTTCACCTTGTCTGTTGCGCCTTGTCAACACCGTTTCCTTGATGTTATCCACCACCTCTGGCTCTTAGAATCTTTTGCGAAGATCCATGATTCTTGGGGATGTTGGTGTGATATGTACATCCATCCTGTCCAGTAACGAGCGCTCCACAGTTTCTTATTTTCTACACATTGACCAGTCAGCAATCTCTGTGTTTCTCAGCATCTACTGCAAGGAGAAACTTCCCTGATGAAGGCTGGAGATGTGGTTATCTGTGAGTATAATAATACGTCATTACGGTTCCTTTTATTACTGTGCTGATTTAGTGGAATAATAGTAGTTTCTCTCCTAAGTCTAACAATCTATCTAGCCATAGGTTCTTTGCCAGGTTTGGATCCAATCAGAGTGTGGTTACTTACTCCAGCACCACTGATGTCACCATTGCACAGTGTGTGTCACATCTTGTCACTCCAGTCATTATTGTAGCTCACAGAGTTCACGGCTTGGTGACATCAATGCTTTTTCTCCTCCAGCGCTGTGCATAGCATCTTCCAGCCCTAAAGCTAACCAGTAGAGATAAGACTTCCAGATCAGTACCAGATTGATATTTCCATATTCTATGACTCAAGTATGTGGCGTCTTCAGCCATGGGGTCTTACCCTCAGCTTCTGGAGGGTAGCCAAGAGTATTGGCACATAGCTTACCATGCTTGGGGGTCTACATGATCTCACTGACCAGCAACTCAAAAAGAGGTAACCTGTTCCTACTACTAGCTGGTAACTGCACACCCATACTCTCTATGCATTTCAAGAGACCTGGCCTCGTGTGGCCCTGTGAGACAAGCAACCAGCTGTTCTCAGTGTCCAGCCACTGAGTGAGGGTGTGAGCGTTCTAACCTGCCTGCCTCACAGACCCCTCCTAGGCTTTGAATTTGTTTTCTCTGGGTCTCCTCTGCTTGTCTGTTAAGTGTTGTAATGACTACCGTTTGGGGGCTGGGGAGGCGGCTCAGTTGGTCAAACACTTGCAGTGCAAGCATGAGGAGTTTGAGCCCTGCCACCCACCGAGGAATGGAGCCCAAGGTTGACCTCTGGCCCCCAGCTGTGCGTGACTGTGCTGCTGAACAGACACAGCCACAGGTTTCAATATCTCCTGCATTTAGGAGCCATTCTCTCCTATGGATTAGGTAAGAAGACTATTGTAGCTTACAGTGTTAAAATTGCATAATCTATATTTTAGAATCATTTGGAAGAACTGCCTTCTTTACCACATTAAATAGCCCCAGTCAAGATCAGGAATGTCTGCCTATTATTTGAGAATGGCTTTCTTTCACCAATGTAATTCTAGGTTTAAATTTCATCGTTTTTCCTCCTGAGGTATCAACAGTTATTGTACCTTTTATTTCTGTTGTGTAATATTTTACGTTCTTTATTGTAAATGGGATTTTCATTCCCTTTTAAATTATCTGGGTGATCTTTGCTAACTGGTTAGGGAGAAATATTGTCATGAGCTCATCCACTTTGTAAAAGTTGCCTTAGACATGCTCTTAGTATCTAGGTTAGATTATTGCCTCTTCTTTAACATTTATTTTAAATGCTCTCCTGGACCTGAGCAGGGTTTCCCCTTTGCTTCCCTTTGGCTCTCCAAGTGCAGGTTGGCTGCTGGGTTACACAGAACAAGGGATGATGGGGCAGCTGCTATTCAAAGTTCGTCTGCCTTGTTGTGGGAGGAAGCCTTGGGTATCAGTCTCAGGCATGGGCTTTGAGACAAAGGAAAGGCAAAGGGGTTTTCAGTATTGAGGATGGAGACCTTTGGATATGGGGTTGATTGGGAGTCAGTGCCCCGACAAGCAGACAGTGCCTACCCTGCCTCCCAAACAGGAATTTCAGGTTGGCAGGTTAGCTTGTGGCAGAGCTCGGTACGGTGAACTTCTGTTCTATAGCCGTGTTTCCCTGTAATCAGCTGAACAGCACTTAGATCAAAGCAATGCCACATCAGATCTGTGGTTGCACCTCTAGGTCTGAGACGGAGCATGTGTGTGGTGTGTGCTTGCTTCTAGATTCCATTCCTTGTACTGCAAACAGCAAAAAGGTATAGGGCCATAGTGACCCACTGGCCACCTTTGGCATTTTGAATGGCTCTACTTTGGCCAGTCCAGATCTTTGCATCCAGCCTCCCTGATCCTGCTTCTAATCTTTCCTTCATGTGTCTAAGGCACAGCTTTTTCCTCCCAGTGTCTCCCAGGGGATACTTCCTGAACCCTGGAAGACCCAAGGCCCCATCTCTACCACACAGGTCATCTGGATTCTTCCAGGGCCCCTCCTGCTTCTCCTGGACACACATCTTCCTGAAGGCAGGCCTGTTGGGATCCTGAGAGATCCCTGCATTTGACAAACAACAGACATTTGAATATTTGAGTTTCCATGTGCTCCTATACATGCAATCTTGATGCTTCAGGGAACACCCTACTTCTGTGAGATGGGCCCGGCTCCTGGCTGGGAGAGCTGAAGTGGGGGCATGCAATGCGGTCCCTTAGGCACGCTCGTGCACCCTGGACCGCCTTTGGAAGAGCCTGGGTATTGAGGGTGAAGTGCCTGAGGTATGCCCCTTGGATGGTGCTGAACACATATGCTTGTTCTAGAACATTCTTCCTCACTTACTGTTTTGTGATCTTGACCCTCAGGGTGTTAAACAGGCTTCTTAGCCTACCATAACTTCACAAAGGTAAGGAGACGACTCTGGCATGATTACTCAGGATGAAGATGAGGTCCAGGCACAGTTTTGGTGGGGAAGTGAAGCAGAGGCCTAAGAACCATGGTACTTGGGTCCATGCCCATCGAGGCTCTCACCGGATGTGGCTAGGCATTTCCAGAGGCTTCAGTGAAGGTAACAACATGAGGAAATGACACCTGGGTTGTCATTCATACGGCAGGGCCTCCAGGGTGCTCTGGAGTGACCTCAGAGCGGAAGGCCAGCATTCTCAGCGTGTGAGTCATGCAGACACACACATGCACAGAATATGCACCACACATGCAGCACACATGTTCACATATGTGTAGAGACTAGAGCAAAACCTCAGGTATCATCACGTAGGTCATGTCTACTCTTTCTAGACAAGCACCCCTCCTCTTCTCTTGAGACTTACCAAGTAGGTGATGCTGGCTGAGCAGTCTACCCCAGGGATCCACCAGTTATCCCCTCCAAGGTACCGGGGTCATCAGGGCACGCTTCCATTTCTATGTTTGTTTGTTTGTTTGTCTCTCAATGTGGTTTCTTGGGATTGAACTCAGGTCCTCACACTTGCAAAGCAAGTGCATTACCAATTGAGCTCCAGGCACAGGGCACAGAGCCCAGGAGTTTTGTTTTGCTTTGCTCAGGGATGCTGAGGAACCAGGAACTCTGACAGCAGTGCTCACCTGCACGTTTCTGAAGTCTCCTTCATCTCTGGGCCCTGACGTCTGCATGGGCATTGTCCTGCCTATACCAGCTAGGTAGGAAGTAAAGAGAGCAGCAGCCTGTTTTCTCCGTGGCAAGGATGGCTTGGCTTCTGAATTGACTGTTGTGTGCATGCCAGAGGTGGACTTTTAGGGTTTCCATGCCTGGAGGCTCCCTATGTCTATGCTACATGCAGCTTTGGGTTGAACTGGGGAGGCTGCCTGTCTGAGACATTGATTTCTTCTCTTTTTTTCTTCCAACATGTATTTGTTTGTTTTGTGTAGTAGGAGAAGGTGGCTCACGTGCCACAGCATTCCCGCCGTGGTCAGAGGACCGCTCGCGAGAGTCTGCCCTGCCGCCCTCCACCATGTAGGTCCTGGGAATTGAACTCAGGTTGTCAAACTTGGTAGTTGGCACCTTTACCCACTGAGCCATGTCACTGGTCCTGAAACTGTTGTTATGAGGATAACCCTACCTCTCCGGTTCTGCCAAGTTGGGTCTGAGTACTTTCCGGATTGTGTGACGCCATAGCCCCTCAGAAGTGTGGCTCAGGACATTCTTGGCATCCTAGAGGCCTGTCTCAGGCCTTTGTCCTGTCCTGCATCTTCTCTCCCTTTGAGGGCCCAGCTGGCCCCATTTCTTGTCTGCCAGGAGACAAATCCTATCTTAAGTCGGGTGTTGTCTGTGGTAATGTTTGCATTTGTGCCTATGAGTTCCTGTCTTGAAGATTTTATCTCCGCTTATACAAATTGTTTTTTGAAGATATGTTTTGAAACCCTTGCAGGTTCATGCCTAGAGTTCTTGAATTTTTTTCTTTTTAAACAAACCAAGAGAGGCCCATTTTCCTGGGTCTTGCAAATCAGAACAGACAAAACAGACATATCCTTGTTTATTCTCTACCCTATTCTTCCATGTGGTCAAAATCCAGGACCCTCCTAGCGTCTAAGTGGACGCCCCCAGATGGAGCTGTGAGGCATGAGGTGTTGATGGTCCTCCCTGTGTTCCTACTGGACCTGAAGTCCAGGGTCTTGGTTTGTTCTTTGGGAGACAGCAGTACAGTCAAGCTAGGTTTGAAGTCTGCTGAAACGGTAATAATGCACACCACAGCCTTGGGGGGCACTGGCCACAGCCTTGGGGGGCACTGGCCACAGCCTTGGGGGACACTGGCCACAGCCTTGGGAGGCACTGGCCACAGCCTTGGGGGAACTGGCCA
>NC_022033.1:3587883-3594353 GCF_000317375.1 Microtus ochrogaster | reverse complement strand
CACTGGCCACAGCCTTGGGGGGCACTGGCCACAGCCTTTAGGTAGATGCACACCTTCTAATTCTCCATGGATGATCCCTGCATGAGGGGTCTTCTCTGCTGCCAGCCTAAGAGTCGGCTCCGTCACTGGCTTACCATGACCCACCTCCATCTTTCTTATCCTGATGAACCTTCAGGCAGAACCATTGCCCTTCTGAGTTGCTGTCTTCCCTTCCCATGGTTTCCTTACCCCTTAACTCAGCCTCTCTGTCTGCACTACAGACGCCCTTTGTCTCCCACCCGTCAGTCCCACCATGGTGGTGGTGATGATGGGGAATGGAACTTTTTTTTTTCTGAGTCTTGGTGGCAGATACTCATCATTCAATATTCATAAATAAAGTGGAAGTCCCCGGACTGTAACTCCGGGAG
Organism: Microtus ochrogaster; assembly: GCF_000317375.1. Taxonomy (NCBI): domain Eukaryota; kingdom Metazoa; phylum Chordata; class Mammalia; order Rodentia; family Cricetidae; genus Microtus; species Microtus ochrogaster. Next base: position 3,593,946 of record NC_022033.1, on the reverse strand, counting down.
TTATCACTGCACGCATTTTCAGGCCTCGCACTCACACACAAGCCCTTCGTTCTGCTGAGAGCATAGACCACTCATAGCCTAGTTTTAAACCAAACACTGTGCTTTGAGGACTCTTTCCTATTGTGACATTTTTCAGGTACCTGATTTTGGGGTGGATGCTTATGTCCCATATGTCCCAGTCTCTTTGATTCTGGACCGTTTACATTGTCTTTGTAAAAACTTTGTTTAGGAACAGAGGAGATGGGTCAGTTGGTAGAATGTTTGCCTTGCAACCCTGAAGACTTGAGTTCAATCCTAGACCCTCCATTAGAAAGGGGTGGGGGTGGATGTGGTCACCTAGGTGATGGGAAGGTAGAAGCAGACCTCCAGGCCAGACAGCCCAGCTTCCTTAATACTTGATGAGTTCCAGGGCAATGAGAGATCTCAAAACACAGGCAGATGGCTCCTGATGAATGACACCTGCGGTTTCTCCCTGTCTCCATATGCACGTGAACACACACGCATGTCTGTATGTGCGTGCGCCCACATACGCACCTGTGGAGAAACCTTCAAAGGAGAATTCATCCATGTTTCTGATTAATCCTCCAGAGTCGTGGACAGGCTTTGTCAGCTCTTTCTGGAGAGCTGGTGTCAGTCACCGTTCCCATATGTACTGTGCGCTCATCTTTCCAAATCCCTTAAATGTGATGAGTTAATTTTAAAAAAATAAATAAATCCTTAGTTTGTCAAAGCTGAAAGTCGTCCTCCAATGTGCTTCTTTGGGTCCGTGGAGCCGGCTTCTTTCCCTGGTTGCTTACTGCCTCTTCTTTTCTTTTCCTTTCGAAAACTTAGTGTGCATCTTTCAAATGGAGGGAGCCTCCGTGTTTCTTGTTGGTTCTGAGCATCTCTTTGTTGACTAAGGACTTTACCCCCATCCCTTTGTGGATATTTTCCAGAGTGTAACACTTGATTTTGTTTTATGTGGGTTTGATCATCATCTGCGATTTGGACCATTGGTTCTTTTAGTTTGTCGTTTGTCTCCTAAGGTTGTAATCTTTCTTTGTATTGCCATCTCTCTTTATTCTTGAGATTTCATACACGTGTGCTGTTTCGTGTGATTGTATTAGACATGTGTGACCGTCTGGCACGTGAGCTCACAGCAGGTGTGTATACGCTGAGACTTAGATCAAGCCAGCCAGAATTCGGGATGCAGGTCAGGCAGCTGCCCTCCGACCTTGGTGGAACCGTGGCAGGAGGAGAGCTGCGGGGGCTGCGCAGTCTTTTGTTCTTGATTGTTTCTCTGGCCCTTAAAGCTGTCAGTGCTCACCTTGACCCAGAGTCAATTTTGTTTTTTTCCCAAATTTTCTCAGCCTGCCCTGGAATTGACTCCAGCGCCAGTGAGAAGGTCTCTGCTGTGATTGCCCGGAATACATAATTATGATGTTGCTGCGTTGCTGAGGAGCTCCTGGTTCCCATTGGTTCATGCGGCCTCCTCTCCTGACCTCAGCCATCCAGCTCAGGTCAGCCCTGTAGCTGTGGCACTTCCTGGTCTCAGGGCTGTGTCTCTCAGTGTTCTCTCCCTCCCTGCCCCCTCTGAGAGGACCCCTGCTCACACCCTCAGGGGGTTCGAATGACTCTTGTGCCTTTGCCCCATCAGTGAGTACCTTGAGGACAAGAAGAACTTGTGCCTCTTGCCCTGTATTTAGATATTCAGACAATCAACTAAATACAGATTTTTTTTTTTTATGCTGAAGGTCCCATTTCTTTTGTGTCATTTTCTGGTTGACTTGTAGTTTTAGACTATTGACAGTCAGGTGTATGATTTGATTAAATTCTGGAAGCGAACACATGTTGTATTTTAGTAGGGTTTTGAGTCTCTTCAACCCAAGTTAATTTAGCTCAGTGTTGTTTGGGATTCCCAAACACCAAGTATATCATATAGACTTTCTTTAGCAGGCAATTCATATTTGTTCTTGAAAATAGGTTTATCAAAAGCATAATCAAAACTAGCTGATACATCAAACATAAAAGTTAACTCTATTTTTAAGCGTGTCATGTGAGTTTTGTGTGCTTGAGACTGAGTCTTAGGCATCCAGGGCTGGTCTTGACCTTGATGTGTAGACCAGGATGGCCTTGAACTTTAACCCACCTGCCTCCACCTTCCAAGTGCTGGGATTATAGGCTGGGGATTGAGCCCAGGGCTTCAAGCATGCTGGGCAGGCGCTCCACCCGCTGAGCTCCACCCCCACCCCTGTGGGATGTTTTGATGCCTGAATATTGTGTAATGTTCTTCTAGGGTTTTTTTTCCCCTGTTAACTTGACACAAAGTAGAGCTATCTGGGAAGAGGAAGCTCAGTTGAGACAATGCTTCTATTGTTGGCCCGTATGGAAGTCTGTTGGGAGTATTTTCTTGATTAATGATGGATGGAGGAGGAAACAGCCCACTGTGGGTGGTGCCATCCCTGGGCTGGTGGCTTGGGATGGTCAAGAGAGCCAGCTGAGCAAGCCATGGAGGGCAAGTTACTATGGAGCCTTACTCCATGGCCTCTGCTGCTTCATTTCCGCCCAGGCTGTCCTCAGCCAGGAGTGTAACCTGAGAGCCGAGAGCTGGAGTAAACCCGCTTCTTCCCGAGTTGCTTTTGGTCATGGTGTTCATCATAGTCATGGAAACCCTAAGTGAGACGCCTACAAACCTAGTTAAGGCATCTAGCACATCAGACACTTACTGCTTCTTTGTGGCAGAAACTTTCACTTTCAAACCCCGTTCTTCTAGGTTGTGTGTGTGTGTGTATGTGTGTGTGAAATGTTTGTGCTCTCTCTCTCTCTTCTTTGAGAATGTCATGTGACAGACATTCCCAGTGACATAGCCCAGCCGCAAACAGCCCTTGTTTTCTCTCTTCTGTGGATGTTCTATGAATCTTCTAAGGCTTCATACGGAGGGAGATTGAATGGACTTGGATAAAGGGCTAAAAGGGAATAAAGGAACAGGAAGGGTTAAATTGAGGGAAGGAAAAGTAACACTAAAGACTTTTCAAAAAATGCCCTTTGAAACCAGCTAACACAGAAGCTTCCTAAAATACATCCACACAATATGTAAATAGAGTTAAAATAGAATTATCCTATAATGATGCAATAAAGCCCTGGCTAGACACCAGATGAGGAAAGAAAAAGCCCCACCCAGGCCTGGAAAGAGTTGCTTCTTTTAGAGTTGTTGACCCGTGAGGCCCGAAAGACCCCCAAACATCATGGGCTATCCCCGGAGCCCTCGATTGACTTCTGGTTCTGAATTGCAATGGCTGTGAAGGAGGAAAGGTTCACCCTCTGGGCTCTTCTGAGCGTGCCTTGACCAGGAGCCACCCTGTGCATCTGTTTCCATTTCGAAAAGCAGGGAGAGCACAAAGAGATGTCAAATGTCAATCCTGGGAACTTGTTGCCATTTAAAGTCTCACACCTGAGGGAACCCCTGGGTGTGTCCCTTCCTTTCCACATGGCCTTGTCCTGCAGGAGATAGCCGCACAATAGACAGGGTTGGTTGGTTTGTTCTGTTTTGTTTTTTAACCTAACCGAAAATTTTACTAGAAAATTTTCACTGACACGCATGAAAATGAAAACCTCCTGAATCTGCCGAGACAATCAGTGCACACACCCTTGGAGTCGCTTAGATGCCTACAAAGCAGAGTGGCCTGCAAGTGTCCTTGTCACCCTCGACCCTGCCAGCACCCCTAAGAGGATCTCCACCTGGACTTGCACCCGCAAAGATGAATGTGGCTTGTCTTTGCCTGGCCGGAATAGGGCAGTGTGTGATATTTCACACCTGGCGTCTTTGTGGTTCATCCGTACAGTTCTTGGGCTGTTTTCCTGAGCTCCATCCACCCTCATGCTGTTCCCTCACGACCTTGTGTCAGAGAGGGCACACTCATCCATCCTGCCGCTGGTGACTGCCGGTTGTTTCAGGTGTTTGGCGGTGAGGAGAGATGCCACTTGGATCTCTTTAGTATTTGCACTTTTGTCTCCTTTGTTCTCAGCCTGATGGTCTCTGGTGTGGGACTGCAACCCAGACGGATGCTCTCATAGACGCTCTTAAAGAGTTCTGAACCAGTTGTCTTGGTGTTGGCCCTCCTGCGGACCGGCAGTTCTGTGTGCCCTGCGGTTGCCACTCCTTCCTTTGGGTATTGTCAGTGTCTGTTAGTTTTTAAAAAAATTTTTCCAGCCATTGTGGTCTGCGTTAGAAAACAATCTCATTGTGGGCAGTTGGCATTTCCTTTAAAGTCAGTGATGTCGGACTTCTTTCCCCTCACTCACAGGCTGCGTGTGTGCTTTGTTCCCAAGCACCTGTGCAACATGTCAAAATTCCGAAATATTAACTGCTAGGAACTGAAAAGCATGTGTTCTAGGCATGGGTGCTTGGTTGGCCTCCTCAGTGCGACTTCTCTTCAGATTCATTTCATGAAGTCACTCTCTGAAAATTAATATTTTATTTCTTAATAGTTCTTTTAGGATTTATTTTGTTGTTGTTAATTATGTGTATGTATGTGGGTTTGCTATGGAGGTCAGAAGAGGGCGTCATATCCTCTGGTTGTTGTGAACCACCCAGATGGGTACTGGAGAACGAACTCTTAACTGCTCAAGTATCTCCCCAGCCCAGGTCATTCAGTCACGGTTTTTACTTAGTGCGTTACCTGAGCAGTCTGCTCTCATTCTCTAATCTGAAGGTTCTCTCTTCTATTTTCTTCTCTGTATTGTAATAGTTTTGCTCTGAAATTGGGGATCAGAATTGACTTTGTGTGGGTGAGGAAGAATCAAAACTCCATCTCTCTATGGCTTTCTCACTGATGTCATGTCATTTGAAAATGGGACCATCCTGTTCCACTGTGTGGCTCTGTTCCCCTATTTGGTGTGTCATGGCATCTGGGAGGGTCTGTTTATGGACCCCACATTCTGTTCCTTTGATGGCCAATCTCGATGTCCATTTGATACTATCTAATCACTTGAAAGGAAGAGGGTCTCTAGGCAAGCCCCTGTGTGTGTGTGTGTGTGTGTGTGTGTGTGTGTGTGTGGTCTCGATTAGACTGACTCCCTCTGTGGGCAGCACCATTCGCTGGGCTGCATAAAAAGGAGAGAGTGCACCCAGAAGAAGCGTTCTTCTCTGTTTCTTGACCGTGGATGCCATGACTGCCTACCTCAGCCATCCGACCCCTGCCACTGTCACTTCCCCCCATGATGGGCTGTGATTGCAAACTATGAGCCAAGCTAAAACCATTCTTCCTTACGTTCATTTATTTTCAGGTAGCTTGTCAGACAGTGAGCTAATTCATGAGGAAAGTCCTCTGGTCTGTCAGTCCTGTAGCAACATGGATTTGTTATGCCAGAGTCTCTGAAATGAAGGGCATCCTAGCCATTCTTGGTACTAGGCATTTCTGTATGAATTTGGATTAATTGACCTGTGCCTGTTGTAATTTTGGGTGGAATGCATTGACCTTGCCTTTCATTTTGGCTACTTTTCTTTCCTCTTAGTAATGCTGCCTGCACAGGGTTTAATGAACAAGTTTCACGGAAATTATTCTAGGAATATTTTTTTTTTTTTAGTGACAGTAAGATTGTCTCATTTGTTAAATATCATTTCCCAATTCTTTGATTTTTGGACCTTCTGTGTTATTAACTTAGTAAATTATTCTAATTTTAGAAATTCCTTTGGATTTTGCAAAAACATTTTTCTGGAGGGGGAGGGTAGTTCCTCTTTTTTTTTTTCCCCATTGCAATTCTTCTTCTTTATATTGTACTGGCAAAGCCTCTAGTAATTCTAAACTGAGATATTCTCGTCTTGTTTCTGACCTCGGAGGGAATGTTTCAATATTTCATTGTAAAGCATAGTCTGAAGCCAGCATTGTGTACATATTTTATGAGGCTAAGGAAGGTCTCTAAGATTGGGAACACTTTTAAATCATGAATGGGTACAGTTTTCATCAAACATTATGTTTGCATTTGCTGAAAATGACCGCATGATATTTCCTCTTCATACAGTCAATGTGAAGGTTTTGGATGCTGACAGAAGGAATTCTGGAATGAGCCTGACTTTTTGCAGGA
>NC_022033.1:3582146-3587429 GCF_000317375.1 Microtus ochrogaster | reverse complement strand
GGTTTTTATTATTCTCCCCAGATTTTTGTGACAATTATATTATTTTTTCCTTCAGAATTATGGAAATTCACAAGATGCCAGCTGGTTGTTCAGCAGACACCAGCATGAGAAAGTTGCAAACTAAGAAGAAAAAAAAAGTAGAAACCAAAAGGCCTCTCTTATTTTTCTTTAGGAAAAAAGACTCCTTTGTATATTTATTCAGCAAGAAACACCTGTGTATAGCACCCTTGGCATGGGGCACTACATGCCGCTGCCTTTCCTGGACAAGTTTCTCCCTGAAAGGCCTGTTGTCAGTTCTGGAGGAAAATGAGTGATCGGGTCCCTCCCCTGCCTCTCCCCTTGGGCTCCAGGGCTTCAGATCTGGGAACCCCTCTCTCCTGCTCTTCCAGGGTCACTCCCTTCTGGGACTCCTCCCTACAGCCTTTGGAATGGGGGCTCCTCCTCTCTGGCCCTCCCATCATCTGCAGGTCTTGCCTTATGTCCTCCCAGAGGCCAACTGTGGCCGTTCCTGCCCAGGGAGTTTCTTCAGTCCAGGACAGAGGACGTGTCCTCACTACTAATACTCACCTGCACATAGCCACGTTCATTCATGCGATTGTAAATACCATCCTGGAAATCCCCAGCCTCGCCGTCTATGAATGTAGTATATAGCTTCTCCTATAATTTGATAATGTTTCTGTTTTCTCAGTAATGTTCCACCAAATGGGACAAGGCTCATCAACCTTTGGGTCTAAGAACAAGGTCTGCATATGTTCTGGTAACCAAGGAAGTCTCATGCCCAGTGCAAGGCCAAGCACACAGCTGGCCTTGGCCAAAAGGCTGTTGATAGACCAAAGCCTGCATTCAGATTAATGGTGTGGCCAGTTTGCCCCAGTGAGCACCACGTGCAGTGTCAGGTGGTGAGCGCCACATGCAGGTCTCAGGTGGACAGTGCCATGTGCAGGTGTCAGGTGGTGAGCTCCATGTGCAAAGTGTCAGGCGGTGAGCGCCATGTGCAGGTCTCAGGTGGTCAGAGCCATGTGCAGGTGTCAGGTGGTCAGGGTCATGTGTGGTGTCAGGTGGTGAGTGCCACATGCAGGTGTTTCCTCAGCGCTGGCAGAACAACAAATGCATGGAAGAAGTGTGACATGTGTTATACTCAGATGACAGCGATTAAATAGTCACCTTGAGACGATTTCCGGATGTTATTCCTGCCTTTTGTTTCCATCTCAAACAGTCTATCAAGACAAGTATTTCTTGTTTTCATGAAAAATTGAAAGAACCCAGAGTGTTTGCTCAGTGAATCCTCTATTGGAGGGGGCGCAGACTGATGATGTTAATAATGAAGAAAACTTATTTCATTTTTCATCTTGACTGAGGTGACAGTAGACGCTAAGCCGCTGTGAGGAATAGTATGGAATGGCCTTACAGAGCCAAATGAGGATGCGGAAGCCCCCATAGGACCTTGATATTGGTGGGGCCTGCTGTGGAACCCCGCAGTGCTACACAGGAGCCCAGCAGCCCACAGGACTGTGACCTGGGGAGAATTCACTAGACCATACCCATGGCCTGGTTCTTCATCGCCTCCCCTTTCCATGACCACTCTGGAAGGGAGATTATCAATAGATGACCTATGATGGTCTAGAGCAGGACACTCATGTTCAGGGAAGACACATGACTGTCCATGGCTCCTTGGTATTACATGGTGCAACTGGAAGTCACACCCAGAGGACCCAGCCTAGTCTGTGCTTTCCTGTGCCACCATGATTGATGGCACATGAACTCACCTTTCTCTAGAGATCTGTAGAGAAGAAGGTTACTTGGGTAACAAAGAGCTCTGATATAAGTAAAGTTTATTGTTATTGTGTGTGCATGCACGACGCCAGTGTGGCAGTGAGTTTCCACCTGCACACATGGATGTCAGCATACATCTTTGTGGAGTTGATGCCCTCCTGCTAGATCATGCCAGCTGGTCGAAGTCACATGGCCTCACACTGTCACCAGATGGCATTGCTGCTTCCCCAGGCAGTACCAGCTCCTCTCAAGAGTCCTTCCTCTTCTAGACAAGGACCCATGAGGTCTTATTAAAGTTTAATGTGCCTAAGTGCACAGTGGCCTGGGGTTTTGTTTTGTTTTAATAAATTAGTTTTTAGTCCTCACCAATACCAGATGAATAAATTAGTAATAAGCTGTCCCCCAGGGGCTGTCAGTGTGACGGACGGCAGGCCGGAGGGTCACTTCCTTATTTGTTTATTATTATGGGATCTCCTATCATTTGCTTTTTTCCTTATGACAATTCGAGTTTTGCAGGGTTTGGAAAGGATGGTGGGTTTCAGCTCACTATCCTGGCCTCATGAAGGAAAGGATGGTGGGTTTCAGCTCACAGGGAACAGTCATGGCCTCAGCTCCCCTGCCCCCAAGAAATGGCTGGAATGAACCCACTCTTTCTGCTGAGCCTGGTCTGGGGGGGCCTTTAAAGGGTTTAGAAGAATAAACCAACTTGCTAAGGTGTGTGGGACCTGGGGTTTCCTTTTATGCTTTCATCCCAAGTGTGGCCGATGTTGACGAGAGAGCCCTATCTTATTTCACTGCTAAGAGCCCAGTGTTTCCTACTGCAAGAGAGAAAGAAAGAAGCAGAGACAGAGAGGGAAGAAAGCAAAGCTGATGCTGAAGCTGATGTGGTGTTGCTAAAATTTCTTCCCAGGAGGATAGGGAAACAATGTCAACTGGCTGTCCTGAGGTCCCAGCAATAAACTTCCAAACAACAAATCACAACAAATCTTCCCAAGTTCACTCTGAACCAGAGTCTACTGGCTTTCTTATTGAACCCAGGTGAGGGGTTCCTTATAGGGTGCTCCTCCCTGCCCCTAACAGGCTGCACCTGAAAACTCTTTAGCCAACAGGGGTGAGCCCTTCCCTGTAACTGCTTAGATGGATGCTCCCCTTCTAGTCCTCCATGACCTGTGTGCTCTAGCCCTTTCCAGATGCCATGTGTAGTTAAGATAGAGCTGTATACAACAGGTGGTAGGGAACTCACGTGACCTGGCCCACCCCTCTGTTTAGAGTGTGAGCCTTCAACATGCCCCATGCTGGTTTTGCTGGAGGGCTGCCCTGAACTCCCCAAGATGGTAGTTTCTTGACCAGGGGGGGAGGGGGGAGGTGTTCTCAAATGGAAAAGTACCTGGTATTTGTTCTAGATACCAAAGAGAAGCCATGGAAGCAAGAGGAACTATTTTGTCACAGCAAAGGATGACAAGTGTCAGTAGAGAAGGATGCCAGGCCTGTGGGTTTCCCATCCTCTTAGCAGAGGGACTTTAACAGGGGAGGGGCCACTAGTCACTTTACTAGGGCACGAAGTCATGAGAAGCAAACTAAGTCCTTGCTCTCAAGAAAATGCTGTTCCAGTCTAGAAGGGAACAGATGGCTGAAGAAAGTCCAGCAAGGCGACTCCTTGGGCCGTGAAGGAAACCCACCACAGCAAAGGGCTTGGGGGATGATGCCTTTGTTCTGTGGGTACTCAGAGGTGAAGAGTCCTCAGTTCACTAGTGTTGGGGTGTTGCTGGTAAGAGTGACTGTGGAGGCCATAAGGTGGCCATGATGGGGCACAGATGGGATGTGTCAGTGCGGTCCTCAATGTGGCTGGAGGGCGGCACTCAAGTCAAGTGAGTGCCAAGTGTGACTACCAGGGGAATTTGTGTTCACCTTCTGGAGCCTTCTGTGCCTGGAGCCTTCAGAGGGCTTCGCCTGAACAGGACTGAGCTTTGTCTGAACTTTTGCCCATCTCTCTCTGGGTGGTCTGGGTGGTTGGGGAGCAGAACTGGGTGCTCATATTGCTGGAGCATTGCTGGTTCCTGCCACAATTGGTGCCGCAGGTGGCAGTGGACAGACTGTTGGAGGAACCGAGACATTGGCTCATGGAGACATGGAGACACCGGCAAATGTTTATGCTCAGTTTGACATGCGACCTGTATCTGGGGATGGGGAGAGTAAGGACCTCAGGGAATGGAGGGCGGTGCCAAGATCCTGGGTTTCCACGTACAGTCAGGTCAGGGGGTGTTCCCTCTGGAAGAGAGAGATACAACATGGCTGTCATCTGGTTCAGCCTGCATATGTTGGATCTGCTGGTATGGGAGCCCATGTAGAGGCCAGAGGAGGATGTCACGAGTCTCACGCTCACATTCTCTGCCTTAGTCCTGGAGACAGGGTCCCACTCATCCTCGAGCTGGGCAATAAGGTGGTAACTGTTTATCATTTGAGGGAGCTGCCAGCTGCATCTGAACCCCAATTCCCAGCCCCAGGTGTGTGTGAAACTCTTGCCATCTCTGCCTCACCTTCATTCACAGCTGACCTAGGACATCTTTGTGTGGGTTCAGGAGCAGGGTCCTCTCCTCTGTTCTTATCCAGGCTGGTTTCAACCTGCAGCAAGGCCTAGTGTTCTTGGCCTTGATTACATTTGCCTAATGGGTAAGGGAAGAAGTGGTTTCTAAGGCGGAGACCCAAGTGGTCCCCAGGGCCTCAGTTTAGCTGAAACATTTAAGCCACACATGCAAACTTGCCTGCTGGGCTACAAACTGCAATCAAAGCCCCTTTGTGTTGTTCAGGCAGCTGGCGAGTGAGGAGTTGGAGGGAGGCAGCTGAGCGGGTCTCTGATGTGTGCACGGGGCAGCTGACCGGTGTGTGCCTTCTTGGATTCTGCTCTGGGTACCCCAGCTTTGGATGGCTTCAGGGACCTGTGCAGTCTCCTTCTCTGGAGGGACCTGAAGAGGGATTCAGCCAGTCCTTGTAGAGGCTGCTGCATCCCGAGCCTTTCTGGGGGTTTCGTCTCTGTGCTATACAGTCCCAATGGAAATGCACATTCTTGGCCTCCTCCAACCCCGCTCTTTCCATGGGGAAACCAGAGTGGGTCAGTCCAACATGTTGGAAATGTTGTTTGTTTTTTTGTTTGTTTGTTTTTTAACAGGATTCTGGCTCTTTGTTTCAGGGTTGCCTTTTGATCAGATTCTTTGTGCATATGTGCGTGAAGCGTGTTACATGCACTTGGGTTTGGGTGTGCCAGTCTCTGTGCACATATGTAGGGGTCAGAGTGAGAAGAGACCAGCTGTCTTCCTCTGCAACTCTCCAGCTTGTTGCTTGAGCCAGGGTCTCTCCCTCTGTGAACTATTAGCTCCCTCTTTCGGCGGCGATGGTTTGGTTGCCTGTGAGCTCTCTAGATGCACATGTCTGGGACCCCCCCCCCCAATGCTGGGGTTCTAGGCTTGCATAGCCACGGTCAGTATTTACCTTTCTGGGACCCCCAATGCTGGG
>NC_022033.1:3568830-3582046 GCF_000317375.1 Microtus ochrogaster | reverse complement strand
GGACCCCCCATTCTGGGGTTCTAGGCTTGCATAGCCACGGTCAGCATCCACCTTTCTGGGACCCCCCATTCTGGGGCTCTAGGCTGGCATAGCCACAGTCAGTATCTACCTTTCTGGGACCCCCCCCCAATGCTGGGGATCTAGGCTTTCATATCTACAGTCAGTATCCACCTTTCTGGGACCCCCCATTCTGGGGTTCTAGGCTTTCATACCCACAGTCAGCATCCACCTTTCTGGGACCCCCACCCCCACCCCAGTGCTGGGGATCTAGGCTTGCATAGCCATGGTCAGCCTTTTTATATGGGTGCCAGAGATTCAAACTCATGTCCTCACGCTGGTTAGCAAGTGCATTCCACCCTGAGTCACTGCCCTGGCCTTTGGACACAGTCTTAAATAAATAAATTGTAAAGCTACGATTCAGCGACGTTTAGTGAAGTTCTCTCTTCAGACAGCGGTACCATGGCCAAGCCCAAATCAGTTTTGTCACTTAACAGGAAGTAAGGAACTCCCTCCCCTCCCCACATCCTGGTGGCTCCCAGCAGACACTAACCCTGCCCTGACTCTGAGGGACATTCTCACACTAGGACCCTGAGGTCTCCAGCCATCTGTGCTGGCTTCTCCCTCTGGGCCCAGGAACTCTGTGCTGTTTTCTACTTCCTCGGTGGAGGGCATGTGGCCCCGCCCACCCCTGGTTGCATTTCCTATCTGGTGCACAAGCCCTGTTTGTGAGTCAGGTATGGATTTGACTTCCCTCTGCAGCTCAGGGGTGCAAAGGCCTAGTGGTGTTGACAGGAATGCAGTTCTTGCCCCGGGAGGTTTGCACACCCAGGGGCTGGTTTGAAGATGACACTCAGTGAGGTTCACACAGGACTTAGCCCAAAGCCACCCAGCATCAGAGGTGCAGTGGGTAGTCACCTCTTTACTTTAGGGCAGTTGAGGTCAAATTCATGACCCAGTGACCCGGACAGCTTGTGACGGCCATCCAGCCATTTCCTGTGACACAGCCTGTTTCCCCTGCCTCCCGCCCCTGGTGGCCACTCACACTTTCCATGCCTGTGGATTGGCCTACAGATGGACTCCCACGCATGCCATCTCTTATGATTGGCTTTTCAGGTTTCGGAGGTTGATCTGGATTATAGTATAAACCAATACTTCCATCCTCGTGGGTCAGTAAGTCAATGTGGGCCAAGGCAGAGAGTTCAGTAATCACCCAGCCTCCCAGCCAAGAATCCAACAGTTCAGAAGTTTTCGCCAGCCATGTCACAGCAGCGCAGGGGCCAGGTCCCTGAATGGCAGTCACCCAGTTCACAGGCTCACACATGTGACATGACCCCACCGTAACACGTTGTTACCTTTGCTTGTCTTTGCTAAAGCTTGCTTAGCACCCGCTGATTCTCCACTGGGTTTACTTTCCCAGGAAGTCCTTTCTGGGTAAGAGACCCATCTTGTTTTCCAACCACAGAGCCTGCTCAGTCTTTCTCCTGACTCCTTCCGTTCATGAATTTATCCAGCCATTCCTTTCAAAGCGTGTGTCGGGTGCCTGCTTCAAACCGGGTCACTTCAGTGGGGGAGAAATGGACAATAGCAAGCCTGTGAGATGGTGTGCTTCCAGAAAGGTGTGTGTGTGTGTGTGTGTGTGTGTGTGTGTGTGTTCATGTGAGGCTCATAGGCAGAGCTGGGGTGTGGGGTGGGGTACAGGGTCAGGGTGGAGTTGCTGTGTGGGGTGCTGAGGTGATCAACAGTTCAAATGGGCAAGGAAGTGTTTGCATCAGGCACAAATAACAAGAAGCAAGAAGTGGTTTCTGGTGAGGGTATGAAGAAGAGCCTTCTAGTAGGGCTGCCAGTCTGGGGTCTGGAGCTGGGGAAGAGCTAGAGGAAGCTTCTGAGGTGATGGGAGAGATATCCAGGGATTGAGGACATGGAAGCACCCTAGAGTCTGTTAGAGGGCTGCCTTGTGGATATGTGCAGAGAGCATAGGAGTAGGCATTGGAGGGGCCAGGCCGGCCTGGGGAAAGTAGGCAGCAAGAATCTCCCTGTTCGGGTGTCTTGTCCACCTGCTGTTACCATCTCCCGCCTCCCAGACTGCACAGGAGCAGAGGCTGGTCTCATCAGAAACTGGATTAGAGGGAGTGAGAAATTGGTGGTGCTGTGGGCTCACCCCAAACCCCGTGGAAGTTGAGGAACTCCCTGGAGCTCCAAGTTGGTGAACTGGGCCCTAGGAGAGCAGAAATGGGGCTGGCCATGTCTCCGCCTAGTGAGCTAGTGGGGCTGGATCTCCCTGGGCACAGACGGGCTGTTTCTCACAACACTGGCCATCTTCAAGGTCACCTAGCAGACAGGCCCCATCAGAGAGCTGGCTGCTCTGGATATCCTCATCTCGCTCTGTTGCATCCGTGACAATCACCAAAGGAAGCAGGGCCAGCAGGGTAGGGGCCAGAAGCAAAATCAGTTCCTGAGAAGACGGATCATGCACAGGCCCTGTGTGCTTCTCAGGGTCCTTTGCTCCTGGGTGGAAAGTCTCCTCCATGTACAGCATGTCATGTCATGTGGTCCCTGAGACTGTGAAAGAGCCCAAACCTGGTAAACCTGCAGGAACATGCTGTGTTCTAGAAAGATCCTGGACTAGTTCCCATGGGTGAACTTAAGCCAAAGAAATTCTGCCTTGTTTCCATTTGGTTCTTGCCTGCTTACCAAGCCCTGACTGGGATGTCCTAGACTCTGTTTTAGGACTTTTATTTTTATATTTAATTTTTGTCCTTATGGTAAAGTAGCCACAATGGATGTAAAATGGATGAAGCTGTAAGACAAGAGTAAATTGTAAATTGAGCTGAAGACCCTGTGGCTAAGACCCAGGTCACAGGTTGTATAGTGTGGGATAATACACAGATAATGACACAGGGACCTTCAGCCAGTTATTTCCTGTCTTCTTATGCTCAGAGGGACCAGTAGGAGTTTTTCCCTCAAGACATTTTCAAAGGTCACCCAGAGCAGTTGATGTGCTATGGATCAAATCCAGGTGCTTCTAGTTTTTGTCAATAAAATTTTATTCAAATATAATCACGGTCGCTGGTTTATCCTGCTCTCACAACTAGGCTGGATGGCCAACAGAGACCTTGACATTTGTCACCTGGCCTTTAGAGAAGACATCTGCCCATTTCTGACCTCAAAATGAAACAGCAGCTCGCTTTTCAAACATAATCTTTTGGTGTAGGGTCTTCCAACACTAAACCAAGCAAGATACTTGCCTTTGTGTATACAGATGTGTGCATGTGTTTTGTGTGTGCATATGTGCACACACGTGTTTTTGTGTGCTTGAAACACATATGCTCGGGTACATGTCCTACAAATGTGTGAAGGCCAGAGACGAACCTCAGATGCTGTCCTTGTGTTTTTGAGACAGAGTCTCTCTCTGGGTCCTGGGGTTCACCCTTCAGGCCAGGCTGACCAGCAGTCTCTCTCTGGGTCCTGGGGCTCACCCTTCAGGCCAGGCTGACCAGCGGAGAGCTACAGGGGCTGCTAGCTCTCCCTCTCTCTGCTCTGGGATTATAAGTGTATACTGCCTCATCTGGCTGGCTTTTTACGTGGCTGCTGGGGACCAAACTCAGTCCCTCTTACATGGGGAGCACAGCATCCATGGAGCTGTCCTCCTCACCCCAAGAGACCCACTTTTTAAAATGAACTTTTGCTTATCTGAAGCTTTCACGGCCATCATGGAGGACGCTAACCTCGCTCTGTGGTTTTAGAAAGTTCAGGTGTGCAGACCTTGAATCAGACTTTTGCTTAGATTTGTGCCAGAGTGCTGAGGTCTCCCCAGATGCTTTTTCCTCTATCTCTCCTTCCTGTAAAAACACATTTTTTATAAGAATGTCTCTAGAAGTTGCCTTTAACCCTGTGAATATGTAGGTGGCTTCTTGCCTGACTCTTTATCTCAGAGTTTGAACTGAGAAAATCTAGAAGCATCTAAATAGCAGAAAGATTGATGCTGATGGTAATGCTCCCTTTCCTCCTCCAGACCCCACCGTCTCCTATCCGTATTCTTGCTTCCAGCTCCTCCCAGCATCCCCAGAGCCGCCTGAGCTACAGACCTGCACCCAGTTTTGCCTGGGGAACTAGCCATCTGTCTGGCAGGCCTGGAAACCATTGGCAGAATCATGGGCTGATTCTAAGCAGGTGGCATTCTGGTTGGAGCACTGCCTTCTCCACAATCCATCTGAGCGAGAAAGGCTGCTCAGGTCATGTCAGAGGTGGCAGCAGTGGCCATTTCTCTTGCCTTAATGACTGCTTGGTACAGGGCCTTGGGCAGATACGGGAACATGGTGGCTTAGAGGGTTTAAGGACCAACTTCTAGTATGATCTTGGAGAATTCTTATTAATTTTGTAGTACAGATATTAGGGAAGATTTTTGTTTTCAATACAAGAATTAGGAATTAACATTGACCAGGAGGATACTGAGCCTGGTCTTGCGGCTCTTGCTTTACTCTGCAGTTTGCAGAGCTGTTGCTGGCAGGCAGGATCAGGCTCACCAGGATCACCTACGATCGACTTCTCGGAGCCTTTAGAGGGTCTTGGTGGTGTAGAGAATGTTTCTGAGTAACTTCTTCTTACCATACACAGAGCATCCCTCTGTGGAGTCACCTGAAGTATCCTGTAGACAGGACCAGTGTCATGGACTAGTGTCACCCACTAGTTCAGATAGTGACTGAGGGTGAGCTAGGTCAGAGAGCCTGGGCTCCATTGACTGCCTCAGGTGCAGACGCTCACTATCTGCTTTGTGCCCAGGCTTCCTGCCTCCTGGAGCTATTAACTCTAGAAGCAACCGGGAACTTTCAGTAGCCTCCCTTTGGGCACCCAGGAATACGTTAGTACATGTGCTCTGTGGCTTTATATGCCCAAGCTTAGCCAGCCTCGATCGTTTCTTCTGGTGATTGCTCCTCCCCCTGCCAGTGAGAGAGAAAATGAGGGTGACAGCTGAGTTCCCCATGGGTTGGTGTGGGGCATGAGGTTGTTCATGCATTCAGGGTCCTGGGAGGCTTGAGTCATTACAGACCTTGGGGTATTCCCTTGGAGGATGAATCCTTCCCAACCTCCTTATAAACAAGCATCTTGTCATCACCCCCTGCTGTGACCAGTTCCCACCTGTAGGGGACACTCATCCTGCCCCTGGAGATTGCACTGGTATATCTACCTGTTTTGCCTTTATTGAGCATGCTTGACAGGAACAGCAAACCGTTGCTATGTTACTGGGCAGTTATCCAGGGCAGAGGTCACAGAGCCAGTGCGTTTGCGTACGAGAAACCTGAAACTTTTTAGGTTTGATTTTGTAGGTTCATACACATGCATGGTGGACGTCGTAGGGATGGCTGTCAAATCTTGGGCCTGTTGCCTTACATAACGACTCTGTTCCAGGTCACCTTGGTGGTTTAGTCCCCGAGTCCCCACCTCCCCCTCCCTTTTCTGATGGTACAGGTGATCAGCTGAGGGGAGCAGACAGGGGAAGAAGAGGGCTCTGGCTCTTATCACCCAATGCATTCAGCCACTGCTCAGCGTCAAGAAAGTCGCTGTCCACAGTCATGCCGTGGTGACGTTACTGCAGCTGTTAGGGTCAGAGCCTGGATCAACAAGCCAGGCTTGGCCCCCAGTCTTCAATGGGTCAACTAAAGACAAAGTAATGTAAAAACAGGAGATTTATTCAATGTGGCCACACTGGGAAGAGGAATGGAGGTTCAGTGACCCCCCAAGTCCCTCTTCTGGATCCTGACATGAGGTTTAGATTTAAAGAGAGGACGAGAAACCCACACAGCAAAGCAATCCTGGTCAAGGTGTGGTCCCGCCCATCACTGACCATTGGCTCAGGTCCTGCCCATCACTGACCATTGGCTCAGGTCCCGCCCATCACTGACCTGCCAGTCATTGTCTGGGCTCCCCGTTTCTCCTGCGGGGTGTCTGACAAGGCATGAGACCTGAGTGGACTCTCTACCTGGGAGAGAAGTTCCTGAAGCTGGCTTCAACCTTTCCCTTATCCCAGTGTGAGGTTCATGAGAAGATATCACCTTTCCTGGAGTCGATTCTCTCACTAGTCCGATTCCGGATGCACGGGAGGGCACATACGTCTAAAGAACATCCTGGTTACTCCCTGTGTGAACACAAGGATGAAAACGGTGCTCGACCTGCTGGGGTTGGGATGGGATAGAAGGTTCTAGTTCACGTTAGGAGCATGAGAGAGAGCATGGCACATAGCAGCATACTGTATCCACTGCTGGTCCTGTGGTAAGGATGCAGCAAACCTTGCTTCCTGATTCCGTGGTCTTGTCCTGGGGCCCGACCTTCAGCCCTGTCAGCCTGTGGTCTGCCATCCACCATGGTCTCAAGGCTGGTCTGGCATTAGGGTTCTCAGTGATTCCCTGGTGTCCTCAGTACACGCCATAGCCACACACGGCTCTTGGCTGAGCCCTCTGTTCTGTACCCTCAACTCTAGCCTGTGATCTTTCAAATCCCAACGCACAGACCCCTGCTGGCAAGTTAGTTTTTCATACATCAATGTTAACAAATTTATTTCTTAAATAGAGATTATTCAGTGAGACACCACTGCTGAGGGGCTGGTTGGGCGCGTGCTTGTTTGTGTGAGGGTAGAGGTCATAACCTGCCGCCATGACGCCTGTGTTAGATCTGACTCTTCTGTGTTCATGTGTTTACCTGGGCTCCCTAGCATCTGGGGCTGGCATCATCCCCACTCTGCCCTCTCAGAAGAGCCCAGCTTTTGTGATTCTGAGCCCTTTCTACCCTGAGTTCAAAGCCCCTCCTCACCCCCCGGTAGCTTTCACTTCTCAAGAGATCCCCTTGCAGCAGACCCTGTCTGGGCTCCTCCTGGTTTTCCCTGAGGTCAGCAAGCTCTACCACAGGGACAATGCCCAGCACCGCTTCGGAACCCTCAAATCAAGTAGCGAGCTCTTTTCCATTCTGACATTCCTTTGGTATCCTCCGTTAGACTGTGGGAGAGGGAAGGACTCAGTACAGAATTCAGAGTTCTCCATCACATTCCGCGGTTACCAGGGGCTTCCAGAGCCCGCCTCTTATTCTCTCAGAAGCCAACACTTTGAAGGACAATGGCGCCTGTAGCTCTGTCTGGAAGTCTGGGCCGTCATGGTGCAAAGCAGCCCTCTTCCGACAGTGGATAAGTGAGTTCGTGAGTGAATGAAGTCATCAAGGAGAGAATGAACCATTTTCCTCTGTGGTCTGGTGTAGATGGTCCCTGCCCACCCTGAGACCCCCAGGTCCCAAGTGTCTGATGTCATTCCCCAAGGAGCTGGGCTCTCTTCCGATGACATTTAGAAGGGAAGGTGTCTTGGTAGAGAAGGAAAGAGGAGGCTGCAGGGGAGAAGCAGAAATGCCCGTTGACACTCGTGTATGAGTTGGAAGGTTTCTGTACCTCGATATTAAGTCTCTCTATTGATGCAGTCAATCAAACCAAGCCGGATGAAGAATTACAAGTCCAGGTTTAATGAGTAAAATGCTCCCGGATGGTCTCCTGGCCCCCAAGAGAGGAGACAGAGAGAATGACCTGGAAAACCACATGGTGTTTCCTGAAGAGGCCTTTTAAATACCCTGCAGGCATGGTCCCTGGGCACCTCTGAGGGGAGGAGCCACTGTTTCAAGGGCTTGTGGGGATTTTTGAGACTGGACAGTTTGGAGTGAGCTTCACCCCCCACCCCCAGCCCACACTCAAGGCTGAGATCCACCCAGATAAGAGTGATGGGCTGGGAGGATCCGCTTTCCAGCCTTCGCAGCCCTGTATCCTGGAGTCTCTGGCTGAGCAGGTCTTCCTTCCAGCAGCCTTGAATGTTGTAGAATGAGCTGCAGGGTGATAGCTGAGGGGACAGGAGCTCATGGGAGCTCAGAGAACTCTGTGAATAAGGGCTTGGAACCAGGATTCTCATGCAGTGGGTACAGAAACCAGTCCTGCGGTTCATTGAAGCCAGCCAGGTGTGGCTCCCAGAATTGCTTTGGACTCTTGCCTTCATGGGCACTGTGCATGGGCCACCCTGAGCCTGAAGTGGGGCAGGTGGGACAAGAGTTGCACATGGGGCTGGATGTGTGCCTGCATGTGAATATGTCACTGGAGGAGACCCAATGCTTCCATCGCTTGGGAGTCTCAGGAGGGAAGCCTCTCTCAAGGCTACCACAGGGGCACGTGGGAAGCAGATGTGGAAGCTTGTGTGACAGCAATTAGCTGCTAATGCCTCAGAGGAGGCAGAGGTGGCAGAGGTGGCAGAGGTAGCCGGCAGTTAGCACTCCTGCGTTACTCAGAGACCCGCTAATGGGATCCACTAATGAGGCCTTTGCACCTCCCCAGTCTCTTTACCGGAAGAAGGTGGATCTGTGACTCCAGAGAGAACTGTGGGAAGGAGGCAACAGGGTGCTCACCTGTCCCCTCCCTCTGAAGACACGCCCATGGTCCTTACTAAATATTTACCAAGATGTGCACAGGGCACATTTCCTGTGTGGTGTGTCAGCACAGCCATAGGGTGTCTGGTGGGCTGTACCTGCTCACATAGCCCAGGCTTTCTGTCCTCAGTGAGTTCCCCATACACAAGTTCAAGACACTTGTCCATCTCTGTCTGAGGTGTTTGAAGGTAATCTCTCTCCAAATGCCAGAACATGCACGCAAGCTGACCTTGCTGCTTGGACCCCCACCTGGCCTGGGTTTGAGATACTTGGGGTAGGAGGAGGAGAGGGAGGAGGAGAGAGGCCCAACTCCACAGCTCCCAGACCTCAGCAAGCTTGTCCCACCCTCTCCCGTGAAGCCTTTTGATTCCCTATTGGTGTGAGGGCCACTAGGAGCAGCTGCGCTATGGTACGTGGTTCATCTGATATCATGTACGGAGTTTCTGACCTGAAGATTCTGTGGTGGCTCCCTGCTGAATTGTTGATCACAGTCAAGTGCCTCACAGAGTCCTGATTCTCACCCTTTGCCATCCCTCCCTGGACATCCTCTGACCTTCACACCCCTTTCTGCAGGGACGCCAGCTTCCTCTGAAGTTCAGTAGCTCAGCTGTGCACAGCCTTCCCAGTACTTCCTGCTGGCAGGGCCAGCATGCAGCCCAGACTCTGGGTCAGGAGCTCCTTGGCTCCATCTTGCATGTACTGTGTGCATTCTCTGAGCCCTAGGGACAGTGTCTCCCCTTCCCCACCAGAACTCTGTCCTGGAGGTCCTAGTGGGGATGAGCCTGGGAAGAGTGAAGACCTCCATGACCGTACATGCACACACACGAATATGCATGCGGTGTGGTTCCCATGGTAGGGGATGGGTGGGATGAAGGCAGATGAGGGGTGGGTGGATGTCAGGGACCATCTTCTATAGATGAGCTTTCTGGTCCCTGTCCCCCAGGCAACTACAACCCAAGTGTTCTATGCCTTCCCCCTCCTATACATGCTGTGTCCAGACAAGTCCCTGGTACACAGTTGGTGCCTGTGCATAGAATGGTATAGAGTGGATGGATGGATGGGTGGATGATGGATGGATGGGTGGATGATGGATGGATGGGTGGATGATGGATGGATGGGTGGATGATGGATGGATGGGTGGATGATGGATGGATGGGTGGGTGGATGGATGGGTGGATGATGGATGGATGGGTGGATGGATGGATGGATGGATGAGTTCTTAAGTGAAGGGAGGATTGTAGTCTGATGAGAAGCCAAAGTTCCCCTTGCTCTCCTCTATGCAGTGAGGATGACCATGTGTCAGGGCCCAGGATGACCCTCCCTGAGCCTATGCTGACCATGGAGGGCTGGAGGAGGAGGTTGCGGGAATCAAACAAAGTGACAATATTGACAGTGGTAATGAGAGTGGAGGAGGAAGAGGAGGGAGAAGAGAAAGACATGGAGGAGGGAGAGGAAAAGGAAGAGAAGGTGGCTAAAGGAGAGGAAGAAGAGAGGAAGAGGGAGAGGAAGCTGGACCTCCTGCCCACTCCCCTTACTCCGTGTAGAAGCAAGTCACACATCACAGCAAAGACAGATATCCCTACCTACCCATCATGACAGACCATAGTGCAGAGAGGGCACAAGATGGGAGGAGAATGGCCAACACTTCGTACTGCTATGAAGCATCAGAGAAGGATGGAGGCCAGGGCTGCCTCTGGCCTCACATTCTCAGCCTTCTCAACAGCCGTGAGTGTACTGTCCTGAAGGCTGGCCAGGGCTGACGGCAGGGCTATGGCAGAGCACACCAGCCGTGAGTGTACTGTCCTGAAGGTTGGCCAGGGCTGACGGCAGGGCTATGGCAGAGCACACCAGCCGTGAGTGTACTGTCCTGAAGGCTGGGCAGTTATTGTGGGACATTTTATTCTTTTTGCTTTTTGAGTGGCCCACCACCCAGCTCCCAAATAAATCAAATGGAGGCTTACTATTACTTCTGAACGCCTGACCTTAGCATGACTTGTTTCTTGCCAGCTTCTCTGTCTTAAATTATCCCGACGACCTTTTGCCTCTGGGCTTTTATCTTTCTCTACTTCTGAATACCTTACCTTACTTCTTTCTCTGTGGCTGGCTGTGTAGCTGGGTGACTGGCCCCTAATGGCCCCCTCTTCTTGATCTCTTGCTCCTCTTTTTCCTTGCGCCCAGATTTCTCCTTCTGTTTATCCTCTCTGCCTGCCAGCCCCACCTATCCTTGCTCCTGCCTTGCTCTTGGCTGTTCATCTCTTTATTAGGACCAAAAGGTGTTTTAGACAGGCACAGTAACACAGCTTCACAGAGTCAAACAAATGCAGTGTAAACAAAAGTCACACACCCGAAAATAATATTCCCCAGCAGACAGTGACAATGGCAGGGGCATCAGACTATATTGGCAGTTTGTCTTCCCCTGGCCAGGGAGCGCCTGAGGTGGGGCTGAGCAGGAAGTGATATATCTGGCTTCCTATATCTAAGGCTCCCAGAACACAGGGCAGGCATCCAGTGTAGGTATACGAGGCCTAGCTGCCGGCACTTTGGCCAGGGTCCTAGTGATCTGGGTAATTACCAGAGTCATTTGGCTGACTTGTAGTTTATAATCTGTGTGTGCTGCTGCTTTCCCTGGCTGCTAGGATGCTCGGCCATTCGTGTGTCATCCTCCTCCAGGGCCCGCATGGAGTCTCTTATGGGAATCCGCTAGTTATCTGTCTTGATGGGCATCCCCAGCCCGACACCCCTTCCTCCAGATTCCCTCTGCGACTCTCTTACCCTTCCATGACTGGAAGCAAGAGGATACTGTGCCCTCGAATGCATTTGTTGACATCCCCATCGCGTGAGCCGGAGGTTTAGGAGACTTGGCCTATTCCCATCTTATGTCCTGTTGTGCCAAGAATGTTGCTGGGACCAACAGACTGGCAGTTCCATACCCATCTGGCATCAGTGGGTGGAGGAAGGAAAGGGAAGGGGGAGGCTCATGAGATAGTTTGCCTTGGGAAGGGAGAGGCCGTCTGCATCCTGCATGGACTGTGTAGCCATGGAGAAGTGACAGCAGGAGGCATCCAAGACTGACCTGCCCCTTTCAGCTGTCCTTGTCCCTGGTGTGTCTCGTTCCTCACTATTTGTCAGGACAGTGACACTTGTGACACCACAGTGGGGAATGGACTCTTGGAACTCCCTCATGTATTGGTTTGCGGTACCTGCAGGGAGGTCACGTTAACAGAGCAGCCCTTCCCTGGTGGCGAATGGACCCCAGGCTGTTAGAGGTTCAGGGTGTGTATGACTGGCCTGGAACTCCTGATGTAGCCCAGGCTTTCTCAAACTTAAACAATTCCCCCCTGCCTCTGCCTCTTTGCATCTTCATGCCCCACTTGCATGGTGGTTTTGACCTTTTGGTTCTCCTTGGGTCTGTCGCCGTCTGTGTTCCTGTCTCTGCCTGTTTCTCTTCCACATCTGTACCCTGGTTAGGGAGAGGAGAGCAAGCAAGCCAGTCTCCAGTGGATCTGAGACAGGCAAGCACAGGAATGTGGGTAACCTGGATGCCACTTATTTGGGCACTTGTCCCCTCTCCTAGTAACACACTTGGCAGCCCTGCTCTTTTACCTGTACTACACACACCCCTCTACAAACAGTGCTCAACAGGGTTACAAACAGCAACCCGAACCCCACCCAGGCCCCTGCCTGTACCACACACACACCCCTCTACAAACAGTGCTCCTAGCAACCCGAACCCCACCCAGGCCCCTGCCTGTATCGGGCTACGCATACACTCCCAGTTGAACGAGGGCTGATTTTCTTCCCTTGACAACTGTCAAACTTGACAGTTCCCCTCGATCATGCTCTATGTCCAGGTATGAGATCAGAGAAGGATGATCTGACCTGAGCTCATTTTGGGGTACATTCTCAATAAGGCAAACAATGTTCTGAAAGTCAACTCTGGGGGAGAAAGCCCCCTACTTGTCATCTTATGTCTGTACATAATTAGACACACACATGATAACAATCAGAAGCATCACGTACAGTAGGGAAATGACTACGTGACCAGTTGTCAGTCTGAATAGAGAACAGTCCTTCCTATGCTCCTCAGTAACCAGCCCTTCCTTCTCTCAAACACCACGAAGGGAACCACAGAAAATAAACTACTGGGTCCTTGACTCATGTGGCCTGCTAGTCCCTTGCATCCCAGTTACAAGTGGCACCCCCTCACTACTTTTGTATAAGTGGGTTAGCTTTTATCTCAGTTCCTTGATTAGGAGACCAGGATCTGGGATTATATCACACAGACTGAGGCCACAGGTAACAGGTGGGCCAGCAGGTTGCTACTGTCCTCAGAGTGACACATCACACTACCTGGACTTTCCCGGGTCAACAGGAGCCCTGTTTCCTGGGCTCTTTCATTTCCCGGCCTCCCAGACCTGAATAATCACACAGAAACTGTATTAATTACAACACTGTTTGGCCAATGGCTCAGACATATTCCTAGCTAGCTCTTACACAAATTAACCCATTTCCATTAGTCTATGTATTACCACATGGTTGTGGCATTACTTCATTTTCTACGTGTCTTCTTTCCTCCGGGGCTGGCTGGCGGCTGCCTGACTCTGCCTACTCTCTCTCTATATCTCTGTTTGGATTTCCTGCCTTGCTTTACTCTGCTAAGCTATTGGCCAAAACAACTTTATTAATCAACCTATAAAAGCAACACTTATACAGAAGGGCATCCCACATCGTCCATCTGTCTGTATACCCTCTACTGTGTGCCCATGTCCTAAGT
>NC_022033.1:3564231-3568650 GCF_000317375.1 Microtus ochrogaster | reverse complement strand
ACCAGGAAGGAGGGACCCTGTTGTCTGTGTGCCCATGTCCTAAGTCACCAGGAAGGAGGGACCCTGTTGTCTGAGTTTCTGTCCCTTTCCATTCCACAGTCATTAAGTCCCAAAGAAATCACACAGAGGTCTACATTAGTTATAAACGGATTGGCCTAGTAGCTCAAACTTCTTATTAACTCTTAAAACTTATGTTAGCCCATTATTCTTGTCTATGTTAGTCACGTGGCTCGCTACCTTATTTGGTGAGGCAATCACAGCTTGTTTCCTCTGTGGCTGGGTCATGACTGCAGACTGCAGAATCCTCTTCCCAGAATGTTCCTGTTCTTTTTGCTCCGCCTCTACTTCCTGCATGGTTGCCCCGCCTATACTTCCTGCCTGGCTACCAGCCCAATCAGCATTTTATTAACCAAGTACAAGAAACAAATGTTTACAGGGTAAAACCATTGTCTCACTGCAAGGCCCCGCCCCCGTCCACTCAGGGGTTGGCTTGCTCTGCAGCCGTTACCTGGGATGGTCTGATGGGCAGACCTGTGCTGTGTTCCGCTGCTGTGCCTGGTCTGTGCCCAGCTCTTGGACAGCTGATGAGCAAGGGAAAGGGCCTGGGGGAATTTTGTGGTTCCTTGATGCCTATGTGTATAGGGCATAAGCCAAGGGCTTGGCACAGTCTGCACAGGGAGAGGGTGAAGATTTCCTGGAGGGAAAAAACACTTATCTGAGTACAATGCTTACATCCAATATGTGTGTTTAAACTACAGTCCCCACATAGCATGCATCCCAGGATGCCCAACATGTTTGTAGATGACAATGTCATGTGCACTGTAGAGGAGAACTGGGAAGAAAAGCAGTGTGGGCAGTAGGCACAGCATGTGCAAAGGTCCTGGGGCAGAGGGCAGTTCATCATGCAGCCCATCAGCCTTTAGACCATGACGGTAAAGTGGTAGGGTGGGCAAGGTCTGTAAACTGTAAGGGCTATGGGAGGAGGGTCACCATGGAAGGAAAAAGGATCACACCACTCCTAAATTACCCTGCCTCCTGTGTGTACTATGTCAGAGGAGGCCGGAGAACGTCCAGCGCTGAGCTCCGTCCCCTGAGCTGTCTATGCGGTCACATAAAGGAGGATGATCGCCTGGGTCTCTGGAGCCTGATAATCATCTCATGAGAACCTTCCCTGTTCTTATCTTGCAGATGAGATGGACCAAACTCCCCCAGCACGCTCCGAGCCTCTGGTCTCAGGGATTCGAACTCCCCCTGTGCGGAGGAACAGCAAGCTGGCCACACTGGGCAGGATCTTCAAACCGTGGAAATGGAGGAAAAAGAAAAACGAGAAGCTGAAGCAGACGACGTCAGGTATGGACCTGGAGATGGCCTGGGTACCTGGGTACCTGCAGAGGCCAGAAAAAGGGGTTAGATCTCCAGGAACTGGGGTCACAAACAGCTGTCAGCTGCCAAAAATGGGTGCTGAAAACTGAACCCAGGTCTCCTGGAGGAGCAGCAAGTTCTCTGCTGCTGAGCCATCGCAGCCCCAAGGGCTCCCATTCGCTCTCACAGACCACACTCCACAAGCCCTCAGCTCACAAATGACTGTTTCGTGGCTCTGACCCTTCCATTTAGACAAGGCAGGGGCCTAACTGTGGCCCTCACTGCTCCTAGGATCTGCCTGGGTGATGCTGAGGGTCAGAATCCAGTCCAGTTTCTGTCTGAGCTCTAAGAATGGTCTAGGGATGCTCACCCCACCACCTCCTACCCAAGGATTCAGAAGGTTCTCACTCACTTGTGCTGCACCCTCACACCCAAATCGGTGGGAAATGGGATTGCACCGTGTTGAACTATTGCCTTTGCCATCTCAGAATCAACCATATGATTGGTTCCAAGAGTGCAGTTAGACATGCATGGTGTGCACAATAGAATGACCAAATGAGAGACCGCAGCAGCAGGTGCTGTGAGGGCCCCTCTCGTGTGAGCCTACCTTCTTCTGAGAGAGAAAAGGACTCGGAGAGAGGCTGTGGACCCAGGGCAGCAGTGCTGGTGGGAACTGGAGCACAGGCTACCAACCCTGGGCTCCTGGAAGCTCAGTTTCAGCTTCCTGAGCCACCAACCCCAGGAGCCAAGAAGCCTGGGCCTTAGGGCCCTCCCGCTGTGCCGCTGGCCTTTTAGCTGCAGCTGTAAGCAATTAGTGAGGTTGGTGTGTGTGTGTGTGTGTGTGTGTGTGTATGTGTGGAGTTAGCTCCCCAGCCCCAGGGACCTACCAGGCAAGTGCCTGTCTCAGGCTATTGCCTCTGGGGTCCCAGGAGCCCCAGCTTCCTGCCCAGCTCTGACACATGCATGCCCCAGGGCTGGGAGGATGGTGGAGACAAAGCCACTCACCCACAGCATCGGGGGTGGGGTGGGGGCGCGGTGGGGGCCCATAAGATGGCAGCAGAGGACTCAGCATCCACTCTTGTGTATACAACTTACCAAATTATTTTAACCACTCAAGAAGTTGATTGACAAATTACTCTTGACAAGAATGAAAACAAGACGAACTGTTGAAGAATTCACAAGCGTTCCCAGTGTGCCAGGCAGGCAGAAAGCACATGAAAGCTGGGTCCTGTCTCCAAGGTCCTGCCCAGAGGCCAGGGCCTGACTGAAGCAGGTGACCCCTGTGACCCTGCGTGCTGTGTGATTGGAAGGCTGGGAAGATTGGGTCTGTGGCTCTGGGCCCCAAGGTTCCGCAGCACTGTTCCTGCTCGGGGCTGTCAGTCTTCCCTGGCAACCCTGAAAGGCCGCAGGGATACCTGTAGCAGCCCTGCCTTTGAGCTCCCAGTTTAGGCATTTGGAGATTGTGTAACAGCACCATAACCCACATCCTTACTCCCAGCCCCTCCTCCTTCGGTGCTGTAAATTTTAAGATGTCCAGTCCTCAGTCCGGACGTTAGGATGAGATGTAGCAGAGACCTCTGAGCTCTACAGAGCATGTGGGGTCTGCTGTCCTTAACTGACTCTGGATTAGCGATCAGACCTGAGGCAGTGCTAGCAATGTCCTATGTCCCAACCAGCCTGGGGGAGCATCCCAGGGACAAGCTGGGGACAGCTAGCCTGAGAGCCTCCGATGCTCTCCCTTCCTCCTCCTCCCCCTCCCCCTGTCTTCCGTCAACCCTCATTGTCCCTTCCTCCACACCACTGTCACTTGGAAATGGGTTGGAAGTTGAGGCTCCAGAAAGGAAGCTCACCTGAAAGGATCTTGTTCTGTTGCATCCTGAGTCCCCGTCCGTCCATCCTTCAAACGGGTGGTCCCGGTGGGCTCCCTTCTCTGCTTCTGATCCCACACTACAGCCTGTAGACGTGTGTCCTATCTGCCATTCAGCCTGCTGGTCACAAGTAGAGACCAGGCCTGTCCTGCTCAATGCCCAGTACACAGGGCACACAGTAGGCGCTCCGGCAATGTGAGATCAGTTGTAATGGGTGGAAGGCCTTCTTATCCCACGCTCTGCAAGGATGGAGACAGATTGGTGTCCCCCCACCCCTGCCCTGGGATTCCTGGCACCTAACTCAGAACATGGCTTGAAGTCATACTCAGCAAATACTTTAGAATGTTCGCATGGTCAACCCTTGTGGGTACTCTGAACTCTGACAGGTAGGCCGCCTGTGTTCTTGGCCACCTGCCAGAGTTTTGCCCCCAACATAGACAGTGTCTTTGGGACCCCATTGACAATCAGGCTTCACTCCGAGCTTTCAAAGAAAACATCTGAGATCTAAGTAACTGTGTGTGTGTGTGTGTTTTAATTTGAGGTTCATCTATGATGTGTGTGTGTATCTGTGTGTGTGTGTGCCTCTCTATATGTGTGCCTCTATATGTGTATCTCTTTGTGTGTCTGTCTGTCTGTCTGTCTGTCTGTCTGTCTGTCTCTCTCTCTCTCTCTCTGTGTCTGTGTGTGTGTGACTGGTTGACTTGAGTCAGTGAAAGCGATGTCCTGTGTCCTCTCTGTGTGTCTGTGTATGTGTCCATGTGTTTCTGTGTCTCTCTGTGTGTGTGACTGACCTGAATCAGTGCAGCAGTGTCATATGTCTTCTGGGAACACCCCAGGGACAGCCAGAAGAGGGTTGACCACAGTACATCTGGTGGATCCCCTGAATGCTGTTACCTAGAGATGCCTGGAAGGTGCTTCCTGAGGATATACACCATCAGAGTCAGTAAAAGTTGGCACTAGCCACAGCAGGGTACCCTGAGCACTGCCGGTAAAGGGAGGGTGGCTCCATCATCTGTGTGTGAAGGAGCTGTCGCAGAGGGTGAGCATGGCCTTGGAGCCAGGTCAAGGAGCTATCATGAGAGTACCTTGCAGAACATTGCAGAAACGATCTTTCCTGTGGCTGGCGTTTTGGGCATTGCTTATTCGATGTAAACCCAGAATCGCTGCAGTCTCGGGCATCTACTTCTCC
>NC_022033.1:3563148-3563998 GCF_000317375.1 Microtus ochrogaster | reverse complement strand
GCGGTGGTGTGGTGGCCTCCACTGCCTCCACTGTGACTTCACTGTCTCTTCCTGTTAACCAAGAGCACGTGGCGGTGGTGTGGTGGCCTCCACTGTGACTTCACTGTCTCTTCCTGTGCACGTGACGGTGGTGTGGTGGCCTCCACTGTCTCCGCTGTGACTTGACTAGGCCTTTGTGTGTCCCGCAGCGCTGGAGAAGAAGATGGCTGGCAGGCAAGGCCGGGAGGAGCTCATCAAGCAGGGGCTGCTAGAGATGATGGAGCAAGGTAAGTGGACTCCAGGAAGGTGGCGGACCTCAGTGGGTCCCCTGGGGCAGAGCAGACCCCGGGTGGAGTCATAGGAGCATAGGGACAAGAGGTGGCGCCCTTGGGGGCATGGGGACCACCGTGGAGCCTGTCAAGTCTGATGGCTCTCAGAGCTCAGGAAATCCTTCGGAGAAGGAAGAGGGTACCTGTGGCCAGGTGGGAGCTGTTCTCCAGTTCTCCAAGAGTGGAGTGATGGTTTGAGTCAGGAGCCAAGGTAACAGAGCACCCACGCCCTCCATGGGTGTTTCCAGTGACCGTTCACTAGGGCAGGTGGAGAGCGCTTCTTGAACCTCCCACTCTGTCTCTAAGTGGCAGCCACGGATTTTAAGTGTGAAGTTTTCTTCATATTCGCACATTAAGTCCTCAATTTGAAGAAATAATGACCATCCCTGTGGTGGCCACCTAGCTAGCATCTCTGACTGTGGGCTGGCTGGGTGTTCTGCACACCTTGCCTTTGGGTGCTGATGTCACGCCCACACAGAGCTGTGGGATGCAAGCAGAAGCCCAGTGCAAGCCTGGGTCTCTGGGCACTGGTCTAGCAGGTC
>NC_022033.1:3558098-3562933 GCF_000317375.1 Microtus ochrogaster | reverse complement strand
CTGTGCTCAGATTGGTCAGTGTCAGCACAGGTAACAGGGACCAGCACACTTCAGTTCCGTCTTTCTCTTCCCGTCAGCTCCTGACCCTTGCCCTCTGTGCTTTGTGACTCTCTGGGTCTGTAAGTCTTGGATGGTGGGATGGGCTCCCAATCCCTCCTTGTTCTAAACTCTCCCTGGGCTAGAGTAAGCTCCTCTCCGGGGTTCGGGCACCTGTGGAGCTTGTGTGCGTTCACTCCTGTCTCCCCCTTTCTGCTGGTGTCTGCAGTTTGACCCAAGTACCAGGAATTAGGAAGTGAACTCAGGACATAATTGAGTCTTCTCTGCCTTTCCTGCCATGGCAAATGGTAGCTCGAATGATCTGGCCTCCATAAATTATGTCTCATCAGGTGTTTGGTCATGGAGATGAGAACGGTCACTGAAACAGTCTTCTTGCTGGCAGAATGCCAAGGCAGAACAGTGTTGTGTGAACAGAAGTTCCATGCTATAACTGAGTGTATGAGTACCCCGTCTCTATCTCAGTGTCTCTCCTCCCCAACCTGAGGCTCTGTCCTCAGAGCTGCATCAACAACCCCAACCACTTCCAGGTACCTGACTGTTCGTTTGAGTTACCTCTGAATGCCGCTAACCTATGACTTAGGGACTTAAACTCCTGCCCGAGTTGTGGGGGGATGGTTGATCACAGGGGTTCTGCAGTCTGCTGTGGTAACCCATCCCTGCTGCTCTGAGGCAGAAACAACCACAGAAAAATACATACTGAGCAGGTGTGGTTATGGGCATAAAGATTTGAATTTCCAATCATTTCATGAATCGTGAACTATTATCTTTCCTTTGGTTTCTTTCCCAACCATTTAAAGATGTGAGATCCATTCTTAGTTCAGGGACACATGGAGCAGGTGGAAGGCTGCCTCCCACACAACAGCCTTTCAATCCTGCCGAGCGGCCGGGCCAGGAACTGGAGTGGTCTGAAGCTGTCTCCATCCTAGATAGCTGAGCATTCAGGTGTGAACGGATGCTGCAAAACTTGCCGCTGTGTGCCAGGGTCTGTGTTAGTTGGCAGACACGCCAGCCGCTGAGACGCTGTCCTCTCAGAATACAGAGCCTGTGGGACACAGGCATCAGGGGCCCCTACAAATGCACATCCCAAGTGAATGAAGACTGGTAAAGACGGGCACACGTGGGGCACCTGGAGGCCTTGGCATGGGTTTGAGAGATGTTGCTTGTGGACAGAAGGTGAGTTAGATGCCTTGCTTGGCTTTCGTCTGGTTGCACAGGAATGCATGGGAGCTGGTTTTGTACCTACTGAGCTGCACCTGGGCACTTTCAAGAGACCTCTGCTAATGGGCACCACTTAATGAGGTGTTCTAGGGTGGGGGCTCCCCAGCTGACTCCAGCTTCCTGGGCGTGGAGACTGCCTCTCTAGCAGTCCTGGGAGCACTGAGTGTCAGGTCCCACCATGCAGGGGTTAGGGGAAGGGACCAGAAGGACTGGAGGACAGTGAGGGAGAATAGGGCATAGGTGCAAAATGCCCTTTTCTTCTCTCTTGCACATATCAGGGCTGGGGCGGCAGGGGCATGTCCAGGCCGTCAGGGGAGAGATTGGGGCAACAGGGGCATGCCCAAGCTGTCAGGGCAGAAAATGGGCGACAGGGGCATGTCCAGGCTGTCTGGGGAGGGGATCTGGGAGTATGCAGAGAGCTCGTGAACAAAACCAGTGTCTCAGGCTGCAAAGACAAGGGCCACAGGGGTTGTCTCTGGAGGCAGGGAGCCTTCTTTCCTAGGACTGACTCCCATGCTGTGAGCCCTTTGCCTGTCTTTAAATACGCATCACAAAGTGTCTGCAAAGGCTGCTGCAGACCCCTGCCTGGTGAAGTGCCACCTTGAGAGGAACCTAAGCAGAGGCCCGAAGCACAGGGTGACTTTTAACCTTAGCCCAGACTGGACTTCATGGCACCTGGTAACCACCCAAGTCACAGAGCTCTGGAGTCCAGTGGTGGGGGGTCAGTATGAAGACTATGGACCCCAGCACCTCCACCTTTCCCTGTGGGGGTGGGCGTGGGTCAGCTTTTCTGACGGGGTTGTGGATTCTGGCTCAGCTCCACTTTCTCCCAGGCAAGTGGGATCAATTTGCAGCCAGGGGTGCCCCCTTGTGGTCAACCTCCCTCATGGAGCCTGTTACACTGAGGCCAGACTTCATCACCAGGCAGCTCAGGAGGCTACCAAAGAGGAAGTGAGGAGGGAGGTCACAGATGTCCCCAGACGTGCCCAGAATCCTTAGTGGACCCAAGAATTTTTCCTGGAAAATCCTGCACCTCAAACCCAAAACTGTAAAGGGCTACACACACACACACCTCACACCCACAGTTGTAAATGGACACACACACACCTCACACCCACAATTGTAAATGGACACACACACACCTCACACCCACAATTGTAAATGGACAGACATACACACCTCAAACCCTCAATTGTAAATGGACACAGATACACACACCTCATACCCACAATTGTAAATGGATACACACCCACAATTGTAAATGGACACACACAATTGTAAACGGACACACACACCTCACACCCACAATTGTAAATGGACACATGCACACACACCTCACACCCACAACTGTAAAGACACACACACACTCCTAACACCCGCAGCTGTAAGTAGACACACACACACACACTCTCTGGAGCTTGCCTCTGAAACATCCAGGCAGAGGGTCGCTTGGCCTCTGAACAGGGATGGCAGGAGCGACCCTGCACGTCCTTGTGAGTACCTTGGCCCCCTGCCCCTCACATCTCTGCCGGGCCGGTTATCTGCTGGGCTGCAGGAGGGACCTTATCTGTGGCACTGTCAGACAACTGTGCCGTGGGGAGGAGAGGTGGTCTTTTCCCACTCTGCCTCCTCTGCCCATTTCCCACGTCTGAGAATGTCTCTAACCACCTTCTCAGTAGGAATAAGGTCCTGCCCATTTCTGGTGTGGACAATACTCATTTCCTGAATGGCTCCCTCCCCTGCTTCCCTTACCTTCACCTGTTGACTTTATGTTTTCTTCAGTAATGTAAGGACTCTTGTTTCCCAGCATTGGTTACTTTATAAGAGACACATTAGTTGTTACTGAGTTCATTCCCTGGGAGTCATGAGGCTCCCGAGGGTTGTGACAGTGGAAGCCTGTCTGGTCTCTGTATGTCTGCATACACACGATGTGGTATGCATACACGTGTGTGTTTCTGGGCATGTCTGTGTCAGGTTCCTCTCACGTAGCTGCTCAGTAGATAACAGCTGCACAGCTCTGCATCCCCCTTGCCGCTCTGGGAAGAGAGCAGCAGTGACGGAGGAGGCCAGCTGACCCAGTGAGAGAGGACCAGGGTATGAGCCCCATCCAGTGTGATTCTGGGCAGGAGCTCTATGCACAGCCCAGAACGGGACAGCAAGGCTGCCGAGCTGCAGGTACGGCCTATGCATACTCGCTGGGACCCGCTGGTCTGACTTCAGTGATGGTTTCTGCTGTTTGTGTTTTTTGTTAATACTGATGATGAGGGGATGCAGTTGTCACCAACAGCAGACATGGGCCCTTTGTCAGGCTCGAGCCCACCTAAGCAGTGAGCAGCTGCCCTGCTCACACTCCCATAGGGCAGTGGGGGTCTCAGAGTGGCAGGACCCACCACGTGCTCACTTGTCTCTGGCACAGCACCCATCCTGGTGTTGGGAAGAGTTGGTGGGGTGGTTAAGGTCGGGGCCTGGACTCTGGCATTCTCTAGGAAGCCAGATTCATCAACCTGTCCTCAATTAGGCCAATTAAAGGCAAAACAATAGAGAAAAAAAAAACCTATTTATTCAGTGGGAAGAAAGAGCGGTCCAACGACTCCCTACGTCCTGGCAAGAAGTTTAGTTTTAAACCAAAGGCAGGAGGATGCACAGCATAGCCATCCTGGTCAGGGTGTAGCCCCACAGCCCCCTCAGGCCCTGGCTGTCTCTCTAGCAAGGTCTAACAAGCTGTCAGCACTGTGTGGAATCTCTTCCAGGGAGGCAAATTCCCCCTAGATGACCCAGGTTCACCTTCTCCTCCTAGCATGAGATCCCTGGGGGAATGAATCCCTTGGGGACCATTGTTGGCCAAATGGAAGATGAGAGTGTTTCTTTTGAATACCTGCATTCCTGGCATGATGGCGACAGTAAAGCAGACCTTCCTATCTGTCAGATCGTTTCACTGAGCAGCCACAGTGAGCACCCCTGCCACAGAGAACATGTGTGAACATAGAGCACACATGCAGTGTACATATATGAACATACAGCACACGTGCACAGTGAAAGCACTTGTGTGCTCTGCGGGATGTGTATATACATGTATGTATACATGGATATGCACAAAGGAGCACAGACACAGGAGCACATATGCATGCACACAGGAGCACATATGCACGGGAGCACACACACACACACATATATACACACACACAGGGGAGCAGGCACACCCCGTCCTGTGTTGTTTCCACATGGAAACTAATCAGCCTTATCATCAGCGTGCAGATTCCAGAGATGCCTCACGATGTCCAGGTCACCGTACTCAGCATCATGTCATGTTGGCCTCTAGAATAATGACATTTTCACAATGCCTGCGGAGCCTGGCAACAGAGACCGTCTCGGAGATGTGTCGAGAACAAGCAAACCAGTCACAGGGGATTAACCTTCAGTCTTGAGCTTGGTGGTGTCTGTTCCTATGTCCTTGGCTATCCCAGATTTGGCCCTGGCCGCAAGAGCCAGAGGCCACACGTGATCCAGAGCCTGCACACCTTTGGTGTGCTAAGAGGTTTCTGAGGCTTCTCAGGGCTTTC